>NW_026057580.1:21902369-22033741 GCF_023721935.1 Panthera uncia
CTTCTCTTCTCTTCTCTTCTCTTCTCTTCTCTTCTCTTCTCTTCTCTTTTCTTCCCTCCCCTCCCTCCCCTCCCCTCCCTTTCCCTTCCCTTCCCATCCATCCCTTCCCTTCCCTTCTCCTCTCTTCTGTTCTTTTTTGCTTTGTATTTCTATTATTTGTATATCTGTTTTATATTCTTAATTGGACTGTAAGCTCTTTGAGGGCAGGAGAGTGTTATGTTTTCTTTTGAGTATCCATAATTATACTTGGCATAGAGGAACACATAAATTTGTTTAGTGACATAACAGCACTTTTATTCGGAAATTTAGATAACTTTCTAGGTCAAAAAGTTCTATGTTATTTGGAAGAATTTTTGCCAGTGTGCTAGTAGAATCACTTTTGGCAATTACCTTACTTGTAATGTTTCCAAAAATTCAGGCTTTTTTGTTTGTTTTGTGTTTTTTAGAACCTTTTTTGAATGTTTGTTTTTGAGGGAAAGAGCCCACAATCAAGTGGGGGAAGGGCAGAGAAAGAGGGAGACAGAGGGTCTAAAGCAGGCTCCAAGCTCTCAGAGCAGAGCCTGATGCATGGTTCAAACTCACAAACTATGAGACCATGTGCCCCTTCAGACTTTTGATAAGGTTAAAAATTAAGAGATATAATCCAGATCTCGAAAATAAAATCTTCATTGCTTTCCATAGCCTTTGGTCTATAATCAGCCCTTGGGCCACACCACCTTTCATTGCCAAAGCACAAACGTAGGTTTGTGCTTTCATTGCCAAATCCAAACAGATTTGGAGAAAAATCAATACATAAAAAATATAGAACTACTGAAATCTGAAGACTCCAATCAGTTTTGTGTGTGAAGTTTTGTCTGCAGTCAGGACACTCAGCATCTTCCAGGAACCTTGGAATGGAATTTTTTCCCCACAAATATTTGATTCCAAGTTTTATTCTAGAGCTGATTTGATTAATAGCAGAACTTCAGTCACTACAGATGCTCCCGCTGCTTGCATTTACATGCCCACGGCCGATCATATTATTGATTTTTTTGAAATGATCACTGTGTGTTGTGTCGTTCTTTATTTAGACACAGTGTTTGCATGTATTTGTGTCTCTAAATGTTCTCAGTGCGTGTGACCACCTGGTTCCTGAGATTGGCAGATGCTTGGGCCCTTCAATCAGCTTCTCGTCGCGGCACAATCTGGCTTCTCTCTTCTTTTTGCAGAATATGTAATTGGAATACTTGCGTGACAAGAAAAGAGGGCAAACACATATAGGTGGCATTTTTTTTTTTTTTTAATTTCTACTGGCTCCATTTCAGCAGTCGGTATGACCTCTCATGAAGTGCCAAATCTAAAAATTGTCTAAACATAAATCTACTCTTGGGAGCTGACAGGATTCTTCAATTCAGGGAGGATTCCACTTTACCTCTTTTTAGAATTTTTTTTCCCTGTATGAGTGTGTGTTGTTTTAGTGAGAGGCTCCCTTCCCACACCTCAGTCATCGGTTTGCTCACTCCCTTGTGTGATGAATCAATGCTTCCAGAACAGGGGCTTCCGAGGGACTGCGAGAACAATTACTTCCAAATGAACTCGTGCGTCTTAGCAGGGAGCATTCAGACCACACCCCAGGTAAAAGGAAGTCTTTCCTTAATGTTTTCAGCAACTTTTAAAGGCTGTGCACTTCGTTGTTTGCTGCAAGAGGGCTTGAGGGAGAGCTGCCTGGGTATAGATAAATTTGACTGTATGTCAAAATGAAATGTTATCTACAGTTCGTGGAAGGGGCCAGCAGATAAAAGCGAACTGCTCACTGGCCAACCAAAAAAATGCTCAGGACTGCCCTTGGCATAGTGTTGAAGCTGACACCCAGGGATGCCTCTGCTCAACAGGAGGCTGGTGGACATCTGTGAGTGTGGGTGTTGACATGGGAAGGAAGAGAACTTTTAGGGAAATAGTAGACAGGAAGGCATTGCAGCCTGAAACTGAGCAACGGAGCACTTAACCTGCGTGGTGTGGGAAAACACAATTTCTTAAGTTCCTATTCGCCTGTCCGGGGAGAAGGGGACAGTCTCAAGAGATGTCGAGTGCTTGAAACCATTTTTAGGGCGAGAGTTTAATCCGTCTGGGTCTAATTCTATTATTAAGGTAGTTTCCCAAGAACAAGAACTAAGATGCGTTTTTAAATGGCATTGGCAACTGAAAGTGTTAACTGGCATTTAACAAGTGCAGTGGTATTAACGTGCATCTGTTTCTGCTTTGTGTGGAAAATGATTTTTCATCACCATAGCGATTCATTTCTGGGCTCCCCTGGAACTTGGCCACCGTGTACAGGAAACAGAAAAAAAAATTTTTTTCTTCTTTTCTGAACCGGGGATTCAGCAGTCTATCAACTAACACGTGGCTCTACATCTAAATGTTACATAGTATAATTTCACATCCTTTTCCAACCTAAATTCTGTACAAAAAAAAATTTGTACATCATTGGTTAGATAAGAGGATGCTAGGTAATAGCGATGAAAAGAGCCCCATGCTAACACTGTACTCCCAGCTTAAAAGCAGATACCGAACCATTGCCCTTTTTGTGGTTGTGCTTCTGAGGATTTGTGTGCAGACGGGAATTTATCCCTGATCTTTTTCTCCAACAGTAACCTTGGAAGATGAATACGTCTTTAGCCCTATTAGATTTTCCCTTTTATGTTATTCTTGAATGACATCATGTATTGGTTCAACTAAAATTAAAAAAAAAAAAAGTTGTTCTCCTATACCGGGAAAGACATTTTATGTAGGATATGGCTGTGTCTGTAGGAAAATATGGCAATAAAATAGAAGGGAATAATTTTATTTTGCTGTTGCTTTCATTGTCAACGTGTGGTTATGCTTAGAAATTCATTTGAGGGCATTGTATTAAAAGCACACCTTATGCACTGAAACGTTAGTGTTCACTCATACTTTGTTTCCATTTTATTCACTAAAATTATAGCTATTACCCTTTAAAAAGTCTATAATTTATGGGGTATCAACAGTAGAGATCTATTTGTATTTTGGAGATTTAAGTGGGATTGCATTGTACAAATTGTACAAGGCTGGAGAAATGAATTTTCGTCATTGTGTGTGTTTTAGAAGGCAAAATCACTTACTGTTAGTAATGGTTGTATGTATTTCATACTCATGGGGCACTTAATACTGAACCCTTTCATACTTTGGTATTTCAATTTCATGGGGATAGAACATAAGACAGACTTGTACTCATCATGTGGGGAGATGATGGGCCTATAGAACCTGGGGATAAGTTCACAGTTTCACTTCTTTTTTGACTCCTAAAGCACTGTCTTTATTTCCTACCCACATGAAATTCTGCGATGAATTATCTGAACTACCTCTAATGATTTTGTTGCTAAAACTGCTATCTATCATGATATTTATGAGATTAGTCATGTAAAGAAGCCTTCCTAGAAAATAATCTATCTAGTAAGTGTGTCATATTGTTGTTGCTGATAAGACTAATGGGCTTCCCAAATCTCACAAGGGATCTAATGTTCCTCACTACAGAGGAGAGCATTGATTTATTATTTTCAGATGATTAGTTGCAACCTGGCAATTTTGACATGACTGCAATGAGGGAATAATGACAACTATCTTTAAAGGCATAAAAGAAGGTTAAAGAGTGAGAGATGGTTCAGAAAGGTTTGTCTGTGTGTTTTATATTCCCTAAAGAATTGTTTCTAGAAGGCATGGCTGTTTTAGTATTTTTAGTTATCAGAAAGCTGTACCCTATAATAAACTGGCCTACAGTTAGTTCATTAGACATATAACGTGGGTGAAATCTCCTGTAAGGATATCCACTTCTCTTTCTTTGATTACATACTCACAAAGAAAATACCTATTAATAATCTAGTGTGTCAGATAGCCTGATCCAGGTACCTCCTGACCCCAGGCTCACTGAGTGCCATCATGCTCTCAGTCTCTCTGTCCAGTCCAGTCTTGTCATCCATGGTGGCTTTCATTTTCACCAGAATGACTTTGTCAACCTTCTTGTCTCACAGTTACTTGAGCTTCCCAATCTCAGTGCCTTTTCTGTTTTTTTTTTCTTCTGAGATACTCAGTCTCAAGGTCAAAGCCTTAGACCACATAATCGTCCAGAATTACCATACATCTAAATCTTAAACTCTCACATACCATACTCTAACCCCAAGTCATTCTCCCCAACACTCACCATGTTATCAAATCTGGTCTCTGAGTGTCAGAGACCACTGGTCCCCTGAATCTGAGGGTTCCTCTTCTGTACCTCTCCAAACTTCACTCTATGGTGTTCGCTTGCTCTACTCTCACTAGAACCCTCAATTTCCTCATGCTCACAACATCCTTTTGCCAAAACTGCTTCTGAACACCAGCTCTGTAAGTGCTACCATTGTTTTTTTCTGTTCCTGTGAGGGGTAGTTTGACACATCCCTGGAGAAGATATCAAATGTCCAAGCAAATTGCTTCACTACTATGGGCCCTTGGCATATTCTGTCTCTCCTTTTGTTTATAGTCAGGCATCTTTCCTATTGCTGTCAATGACCTTCTAGTCTTTTCTGTTTTCCTTAAAATCCCCTGTCAATTTTTCTAGTTCTTCCTTAGCTGCTTGATAACTTAGAGTTCCAACTCTGGAGGCTTCAACCTTGGACCTCTTCTTTTCCTATTTGTGCTTACTACCTTGGTGATCTCTTCTGGTATTGTGTTTTTAAATACCATGTACAAGTTAACAATCCTAATGATTTTATCTTTAGCACAGACTTTCCTCTAAACTTGACTTCCATACCCACAATTCCTGTATTGGCATATTACATGGATCTGTATTTGGCATATTACATTTGATCTTTATTCTCAGACTAGCTTCACCTGTTGTTTTCCCCATTTTAGTGAATAAAATCTCATTTCTTGTGGTTATTCAGGTCAAAAATTTTGTACATGTCTTGATTCTTATCTATCTTTTATATCCCACATCTAATTTTTAAGATAATTCTAAGTTTTCCTTTGAAATCTAGCCAGAACCAAGGTACCTAGGAGGCTCAGTCGGTTGAACATCTGACTTTGGCTTAGATCATGATCTCACAATTCCTGAGTTTGAGCCCCAGGTGGACTTGTTGCTGATAGCACAGATCCCACTTCAGATCTTCTGTCCCTCTCTCTCTCTGTGCCTGCCCCACTCATGCTCTCTCAAAAATAAATAAAACGTTACAAAAAATTAAAAAAAACTAAAATATAGTCAGACTCTTAACATTTCTTATTGTGATTACTGCAACAACCCAAGTTCAACCTACCATTTTCTCTCCCATGGGTTACTGCCATAGCCTTATAGCCAGTCTTCATAGCTTCTGCCTATTGAAAGTAATATATATTTTACATATTTATTTTGTTTACTTCTTTCTCCACAAGAATGTAAACTCTATTAGTGTGCTTACCATTACATCGCCAACACCTAGAGTGATGTCTTAGCATTTAGTAGACATTTAATAAGACCTTGTTGAAAAATTGAAAGTAAGTAGAAGGCATAATACTCAAGTGAGGGTTGATTTTAGTAGGATCATAGTGGCAGGACTGAAGGCCACTCGAAAGACAAGGATGTGGGTGGGTGAGTAGATGTAGTGATGGGGACCTTGGAAATTCTTGTCTGACTGCTCTAGTTATCTCAGTGAAATAAGAAACCAAGTCATCGGGTCAGAGTTAGACCATGGAAGAAGATATTGAGGGTGTGAAAAAAGGAGAGGGTGTGAGTTTTCTAGGCAAGTGGGAGAGTGAATGGACTATAGAACTATAATATGTTTATAGAGCAACATTGAAGGGGCTGCTTGAGGCTCAGAGTCATAAATTTGAAGTGAAACTGGTAAGCACAGTTGTGTGATTTCTTCCAATTACATACCTTTGTGGTGAAGGGGTAGATTAGGTAGCAGATTAGATTTAGTGAGGACTGTGATTTGTCCAAATGGGAAGGATGATGTGAGAGAGGGAAGGGCACTTGAGGAGTATGCATGGGGTAAACGCAGTCACTGAGGCTGGCTAAAATAAAAAAAGAAGTATGGGAAAACATAATGTTGGAGGGATCAGTAGATTTTCCTTCTGGTGGGGTCTGAGAAATGTTGCAGCTGGTGTATGAGAGGGAGGTGTGGAAAGAAAAGAAGTGGAGATCAGAGAATGGAAAATGTGACGTTACAGAGGGCTGGTGGCTATTGGTTGAGGCTAGGGATTGAGGGGCAAGAAGGAGCAGAGGCCAGGTCAACACAATATGAGGAAAATTACCCATGGGCTGTGATACTGGGTATTAAGCAAAGCATAGTGTTAAAGGGAGTGGAATTGAGCCACGAACTAAATCTTCAAAGAAAGAAGAGCTTGCTTAATTTGGGTGTGGGCAGATGACAGTGAAGATGAGAGGTCATGAGTGGTATAGACTCTTGACATGAGATTCACATCTGGAAGTTTCTAGGTAGGAGGAAAGAAGAATGGTCTGGAAGTAGTAAAGGGGAGTGAGGAGGACACTCTTGTACTTCCAGGTCCAGTGTGAAGGAAAATAGCAACCATTGAACAAGCTTCTTAGAGACAGAGCCCTTCAGAGGAAGCAGTGGTTTGATTAGAGTGAGGATTGAGAAGAGCTTAAGGACATGGGAGATTGTATGATGGCTGACTGAATTTCAGAATGTGTGTGGTAGAAATACTTCATGAATTGGGATGGGGCACAGATGGGAAAAGAATGAGGGGTGTGCATAGCACACAGGAATTGTGGGATGATTCCAGCCTGGGTTCCTCATAGGGGCTGACATGGATGGGGTTAAAGGGAAGGCCACAATGAAGCCTGAGAGGTCCAAGGCACAGAAAGTAGGCACAGTTTAAAGGGAGAGGAAAGTGAGGGTCCTGCCGGGGTGTATCATATTTCTTGTGACAGAGGCATGGAGGTAGCCGAGGGGCAGTGTTACTCTGATTAGATGAGGTTGATTTTACCATCAGTGTTGATTATGCCACCTTTCTGCTTCCACCACTGCACCACATTCGTGAGATTTTCTGTATCTTCATTCATTTTCTCTGGACTCAAAGGAGGCCATGTTCCTTCTCCCATTCTCTTAACATATTTTGCCTGCTTCCTCCAGGATCTTGTTTTGCTTTCCTTCTCTTCTGGCTCCTTTTCCAAGTCTACAGACATGTTCAGGTCCACCCTATTACATGCCAGCAGAGGCACCTCTTTGACTCTTCTTCCCTCACTAACTCCTCTCAACCTCCCTCTTTACTCTTTATCCAGATTTCTAGAAAGAGAAATTTACAGCTGCATCTTCTCTTTTTCCCTTTCATTTAGTCCTCAATCTATTGCTCTTGGTTTTCTGTGCTTGTCACTAGTCACATGTCTTTTAAAACCAGAGTTATTGGGGGCACCTAGGTGGGTGTGCGTCTGACTTCGGCTTCGGTCATGATCTTGCAGTTCATGAGTTCAAGCCCCTCATTGGGCTCTCTGCTGTCAGCACAGAGCCCACTTCAGATCCTCTGCCCCTCCACTGCTTGCACTCTCTCAAAAATAAATAAAATGTGGAACAAAAACCCAGAGTTATCTATCTAAAATTCTAATGTGACTACTTCATTTCCCAATCTACGGTGCTGTAATTGTTCTTTGTTGTCAATCAGACAGAATCCAAGTTTGATATGTACCCCCCACTGCTGCTGCCCTTCCATGATTTCAGTCATCTGGTTTTCTTAGCCTGGGATATCCTTATCTTCCTCTTCCCTGGGACCAAATTTCAGGTGTTGCCTTTTACAGAGCTTCCTAGATTGGGTAGGCAGGCACCGCTCAACACTTTTCCCTTAGTGGTTTGTGCATCCCCTTTTTTCTTCTTGTGTGTGGTCTACTGACTATTTCTTATTCATTATGGCATCCCTAGCTCCTTGAGTTCCTGCCACACAACAAATAGTAAACACAATCATTCTGGTGCAGCCACTCTGGGGAACAATATAGAGGTTCCTCAGAAAACTAAAGATAGAACTACCCTACAATCCAGCAATTGCACTATTAGATATTTACCCAAAGGATACAAAAATACAGATTTGAAGGGATACATGCACCCTAATGTTACAGCAGCATTATCAACAATAGCCAAATTATGGAGAAAGCCCAAATGTCCATTGACTGATGAATTGATAAAGAAAATGTGACACACACACACACACAGTGGAATATTACTCAGCCATCTAAAAGAATGAAATCTTGCCATTTGCAATGACATGGATGGAACTAGAATGTATTATGCTAAGCAAAATAAGTCAATCAGAGAAAGACAAATACCATACAATTTCACTCATATGTGGATATTAAGAAACAACTGAAGGTTGATGGAGGGGAAGTGGTGGGGAGATGGGCTAGATGGGTGATGGGTACTAAGGAGGGCATTTGTGATGAGCACTGGGTGTTGTCTGTAAATGATGAATCCCTGAAAACTACTTCTAAAACCAATATAGTACTGTATGTTAACTAAAATTTAAATAAATTAAAAAAATAAACACAATGATTCTTGAATTATTAAAGCATGAATGAAAGAGAAAGTATGTCCTCAAGGAGAGACATTGGTGTTCTAATCGCTAAAAAAGCATTCTTTCAATTTTAAATCCAGTTTTTAGTATTCTCATTAGTGATACATGTTGGAAGTTTCTTGCATGGTTGTGATTATGAGTCAAATTGAAACCGTTAACCCGGGGTTAAATGAATAAAAATCAATTTTGAAACAGACTAGATGCTGTGTTTGTGATGATCCTACTGAGGTAGAAGTGCCCTATAATATTCCAAAAGACCACCTAGCCAATCTACTGTTTTGTTGCCATCCCCCTACAACAGAATCTTTCTGGGGTTGTACTGCTTTCTCTGATAAATGGAATCATAAAAAAAAGGGGGGGATCTGATCCACTGTGACTGTTTTTATAGCTGGTTTTTTTTTGGCAACCATACACGTGACCACAGGACAATAGGCAATTTATCAAAATAACTGAGATAAATATCATGGGGTATAGAAAACAAAGTCAAGATAAAGCTTTGACAGGACTGAAGGTCTAATTTATTACATGTCTCATAGGTCTCTTCTGGTGATTCTGAAGCCAAACCTCTGATCTTCACTTTTGTCCCCACTGTCAGAAGACTACCAACCCACTCTAAGTTGGCTGACACCTCTAAATTCCTTGTTAAAATTCCTGAGGAACCAAGTGATAAGAATCCAGAAACTGTAAATAGGGTAGGATTACTTTTATTCTTTTTTTTTATATTAAGCAACTTTATATTAAACATTCAATTGTCCATAATAATGACTTGGAAATTTGTATGAATGTTTATTTCCTTTGCATAAAGTGAGATGTCTGTGAAATGTAAGGTTGACTAAAAATATAAGTGTGTAATAGAAACTGAAACATTATCATACCCCTGCTTCTCTCTAATACACTATTCTCAACTCATGAGTTGACACCCTGTTCTTTGCTATTCACATGACACATTCTGCCTCCTGGCATTTTCCCTTCTCCCAAACATGTCTTAAAATAATAAAAACAAAATTTCCCAAGAAGTTTGAATTTATCTTGATAGAAAATACAAAATAAAATGGTGAGACATTATTGTTTTACATGCAATAAATCAGCAAAATTTAAAAAGTGTCATATCCAGTACTGGGACAGTTGTGAAGGTATTGGCATGCTCATGCTTTGCAGCTAGCTCTATGAATTTATACAACTTTGGTGGAAAGCCCTTATCCATAGTTTTAAAACTGTCATAATTTTCAATAACTAACTCTTAGAAATGTAGTTAGCCTGGTGGCCTGGCTAGTTAGCCTGTAGTTAGCCTGGGTGGCTAGTTAGCCTGTAGTTAGCCTATAGTTAGCCTGACCTGTAGTTAGCCTGGGTGGCTCAATTGCTTGAGCATCTGGCTCTTGGTTTCGGCTCAGGTCATGATCTCACAGTTCATGAGCTTGATCCCTTCATTGGGTTCTGAGCTGACAGTGCAAAGCCTGGTTGGGATTCTCTCTCTTCCTCTCTCTCTCTGCCCATCCCTGGCTTGCTCTCTCTCTCTCTCTCTCTCTCTCTCAAAAAGTAAATAAATAAACATAAAAAAAAGAAATATATTTTAAGGAAATAGTACAAAGGCAGAAAAATGTCATTTAGGAAAACAATTAGGGAAAAATAAAAATAGTCTAATAGCTAATAATCAGAAAAAAAATTAAGAATATGATAATAAATTACTTTTACAAGGTTATAATTATAGTGATTATGTAATTCCATGGAAAGTATTAACTTTATAATAGTAAGCAACAACATAGGTTATAAAATTGTATTTATACACTGATTATGCTTATCCAAAATGAGACCAAAACTTGAAATAAAATTAAAACAGACAAAAACACCCTGATAATGACTTGTGTTAGCACAATGACAGTTTGGCTAAAAAACCCTTTCTCTTTAAAAAATATATTTAAGGGGTGCCTGGGTGGCTCAGTTGGTTAAGTGTTCAACTCTTGATCTCACCTCAGGTCTTGATCTCAGGGTCCTGATTTCAAGCCCTGTGTTGGGCTCCATGATGGGTGTGGAACCTACTTAAAAAAATGTATTTTAATACTGTCTTACTATGAATAAAATGTGACTGGGGGATTTTGTGGTGTTCTTGATTCACTAAAAAGGGGCAAAATAATCTGATTCACCTTGGGTGTATGAAAACACCTTATCTAGAAAGCTATAAATATATCTGTGATCCTGAGATTTTTCAATGCTACTGCCTTATTTCAAAGACCATTAAGGCCACATTATTTCATGGAGATCCTACACACGACAATTGGAATGTCCAGGAAATTTCTCTCTAAGAGTTCTCAAATATGTACACACATACACACATAGTTATGGGATCCTTTGTTATAGGTGCTATGAGCATATGAGATGACTGTGGACATATATATTAATCTTGGTTGCAAACTTCCAGAGCTTCCTGAGACATTGATATTTATTTGCTGATTGCACTGAAACGCACACAACTATATCTTTAGAATATTCAAGATTTTTCTTCCTATTTTTTAAATAGTTCAATATTATAATAGGGCAGGCTAAATAACCCCTTGATAATTTATATATTCAACCACTGTTTACTGAACTCATTATGTGTTTGGTGTAGTGGATTCTGAATTAATAAAGTCAACTCCTGTAACTCATTATTGGGAAGGCATACAATAAACAAAGTGAAAAGCATATAATGAAATCTCAGATAATGATAAAGCTGTATAAAAGTACATCAAACTAAAGGAATAGAGAATGATGGACTATGGGGAAGGGAATTATTTTAGATCACTAATAAGGTTTTCAAAGACTAGTTCAATTTTTGCCATCTTTTTAGTTATTGTTACTTTTTATAATAAGCAATCTGTCTCTGAATCCTTAATTTTCTTAAAAGTTTATTTATTGTGATAAAGAGAGAGAACGAACAGGGGAGGAGCAGAGAGAGAGAGGGAGAGAGAATCTCAAGCAGGCTCTGCACTGTCAGCATGGAGCCCACCTTGGGGCTCAATCCCACAAACCGTGAGATCATGACCTGAGCTGACAATCAAGAGTCAGATGCTTAACTGTCTGAGCCACCCAGGCGCTCCTGAATCCTTTTACATTTAATTTAAACTTCTTTCTAATTTGGGTTTTTATTATTGTATAGCATTATAATTTAATATATGAAATGACCATTGTCAGAGAAATCCTAATCAGAAGCAATTTATGTTTATCTTGACTAAATTATCATCAGCTGAGAAATGTACAGTGGGTATATAAAATCACCTTTTTAGTTATATATAATCAGTAGTTTGACTTCTATTTTTACACATATGATATATATGCATATAATAGCACGTTAAGTTTACTACCACAGTTGAAATTTCATTTATTTTAGTTTATTTAGTGTCTTCTTTATTATTTTTTATTCTGCAGTAATTTTAGACCTAAAGAAATGTTGCAAAGAAAAGGATAGTGACCACAGCATGGTTATCAAAGCCAAGAAAATAAACGTTGGGTCTTTTAAATACAATCTTAATGTACAGTACAGCTATCATTTTAAAAAAGATGCTTGATAGTTTGATAAAGCTATCGTACTTTGGTCTTGTAAACCCTCTCTGTACTCATAAAAAAATTGGATGGGAAAAGATTAGAATTACAAAATAAAACAGTGGTGAAAAATACTTTGTACTAAAAATACTTTTTTTTCCTGGTGTCTGATTCTTGAGTTCCTCCCAATTAGTTTAGATTGTTTTGTTTGAATACCTACACATTTTGTTCTAGTTTTATTTTTCCTCTCAGACTTTCAGAGAGATTTGTACTATTTCAGGAACTTTCAGTGGGGTTTCCTTTCTCTCTGACTTATACAGGTTTTGCCTGACCATTAACTAAACACTTGACCAACGCCCATTTGTTTCATGAATGCCTTCATGGGAAACATTGCTATCTCTATTTCTTTTTAAGAAATTATATCATGATTTATTTTAAAGCAGGTTTACTTGATATTGATTCTGAGCTTGAAGTTGTTTGGGCTTGGACTAGGACAGACAACCGGGCTAGTAAAAGTAAGCCATTAACTTCAGGGGTGCCTGGGTGGCTCAGTTGATTAAGTGTCAACTTAATCGACTTCAGCTTGGGTCATGATCTCATGGTTTGTGGCTCAAGCCCCGCACTGGGCTCTGTGCTGACAACTCAGAGCCTGGAATCTCCTTCAGATTCTGTATCTACCTCTCGGCCCCTCCTGAGTTTGTGCTCTGTCTCTGTCTCTCTCTCTCAAAAATAAAAATAAACATTAAATTTTTTTTTTGAAAAAAAGTAAGCCATTAATTTCAATCCAGTCTCTCCTAAGTCAACCTGATTTTTAAATATATTCCTAAAAATTCTAGTCTTTGGAAATCATAAGCAGGTTAAACTTTTAAGAGTAGAGGCAAAACAGAAGCCAGTGTCAAACCAATGTCAATGCTTTTATGTCTCTACATTAATTACAGTCTGATTCCAATGAGTACTTGACCTTGAATGCTGGGAGCCAACGGGAGAGAGACCAAGGAACATTGATTTATCCTTCAGAGGTCAGTGAAAATATTTCACAAGGAAGGGGACTCAAAGCAAACGAACTTCAAGGAATGCAGCAAAGTGACCTCTTTAAAGCTGAATATGTCTTTGTTGTGGACTCGGAAGGGGAAGATGAATCTACCAGTGGAAAAGGTGAACAAGGCCCCCCTGGAGGGATGGGCACCACAGCTTCTCGGCCCAAGTCTCTAGCAATTTCCTCCACTCTGGCCTCTGATGTGGTACGTCCCAAAACACGGGGGACAGACCTCCAGGCCCCATCACATCCTGAAATGTCTCATGGGATTGCCCCTCCACAAAAGCATGGGCAGGTAGGTTTTTCTTCTTGTCATAGAATAAAAGAAAATGTTTACGTACTCTTTATCCTAGGCTGTCTGCAAAGGCCTTCCTGTTTGAAGCAAATAAAACTCTCAAAGAGAAAAGATACTAAAAAACCAAAATCCCAAGATCATAAATCATCAGAGTAAATATAGATAATTAATTCATAAGACAAAAAAGATTATATAATTGTACTGCGAATTGGCTGAAGAGAAAATGTAAAATATTCAGCTGGAGTGGATCTGGGGGAATGTTATCTCTTACTTTTGAATAATTCTTGGAAGAGGTTGATACTGGGACTTTCTTAGGAGACAGAGCTGGGTTAGCTGGCTGCATCCAAAAGCATACTTCAGATAGGAGAAAGATCCTGTGGGAAGACATCAATTGAATATCAGATGTAGACACATTACTTTTAAACTGCTGAAAGAGTAGTAAAAGGACAGGCTAGGAAATAAGAGTGTGTAAGAAAAAAGAAATCTCACCTGTGTGTCTTATGGAGAGAATCTGTTGTAGTCCTGGAACCCACCAGTGCAGGGCTTGCCTCAGCGAAATGGGGAGAAGATTCCACCCCAAAACTTAGCAGCAAAATTGAAGAGTTCCTTTAAGATGGAGAACCTATTTAAGACCCATTTCTGTGACAGGCATGAAAGAAAGGAGGTGGATAGAGAGGGATTTTGAAGGGAAAAATATGAAAGATTTGCCATTGGCTGGCTAATTGTCATAATGAAATTATAAAATGGTTTTGACAAGGCCTAAGTAGAATGTCAGGAATGCAAAGGCTGGCTTTGGGAGTGGATAGTGGATGCAAAGTTCTCTTTTGTAAAGCAGGAGTCAGTATCATGATGTCCTATTTAGGATCTGTTAGACAAGGCACTTGCAAGCATCTCAAAGTAGTTGGGAGAACATTTTTATTGGTGAGTTGGCCCTTTGGGGCTGATAGGACCTATGCATAATTGTAGAGTAGGCATCTTATTTGGATGTCACCTTATCTTCATTTCTGCAGCTTTCACTGACTTCCTGATGCTTAATTTATGTCACTTTTAAGTATCCAGTATCCTTAGGCTACTCTTTCGTGGTAGAAGACTCTCAGTAGGGTACCCCCATCTTGGTCTACTGGACTAAAACATTTATTTCCTCTCAAAATTTATTCTCAATGATTGGAAATGTTCTAATTATATAATTAAACATATTCTCAGTAAGCAGTGTTAGGCTTAAACATTTCTTTCTTGCCTCAGGAAAGATGATGGAATCACCAAGTTGTAGACATGGGGGCTCTCATAGTCAGGGGAGGGTAATTTTATCTGGCCCCTGTGAAGAAGAACATAAGGGCATGATGATAAAAAATAGAAGAAAACAAAGAAAATACTCTTAATGAAGCAATTTTTGGATTTTTGATTCACTCCTTCCCCCAATTGTTAGATTTTTTCCCCCTGAGTTGGTCATTTAACTTGTTTTTATGTGATCAAATATATATAAGTCAAACTAGAGACTGGATACATACCTTGGGATCTTTTTTCCAAAATATATTATTTTGCAGTAGGTTATAGTTCATGATATCAAAGCTCCTAATGAAAAGGCAAAGTTCAACCTAATTCACCAGTAGTGGCTGAAAATTACGGTTACCACTAATGGAGGAATAGTAGACCTTGGAAAGTTTGGGAATAGCCATTGTTCCTGTTTCCATTTCCTATAATAATCCATTTGAGTGATGAATAGTAGAACATCATCAAATAAAAATAAGATGAAATAAGGTAACTGTTACCCACAAATGTTTACATCATTTACAATGATCCAGGTACCAAAGAAGGCATTCAGTATTTTAATGTAGTCAGTAGTAGGAACAACAACTCTAAAGAATATCCTGATTGGATTACTTCATGCCAACAACGTCACTTTTTCAATCAGAAATGTAGTCATTTAAGTGAATTAACTGGTAAAAATGAACCCATGTATAGAACTGTCTACAAATTAGCACTATTAGCAACAATTTATTAAGCTATCCTAAAAAATGCCTTCAGTTCCTGGTTTGGCTTTTACCTTTTCAAGAAACTAGCTTAGATGTCATTTTCTGTTCACATCTTGTACTTCTCTTCCTCGGTTCTTCTGAACTATCACAAGAGTACACACTTCGTAGCTTTCCATCCCTGAGCCCCTGATTCCTCTTTGTAAAGCTTATTTCTTCCCCAGACCCATCTCCGTTTTGGCCTGGGCTACTTAACACTAAGCTCAGCAGAAGGAGCACCTCTTCCACTTTCCATATATATTTTTAGCCTTTTTAGAAAATCTCTATTATAACTCCTTTTCGCTGTGTTGTAATGACACATTATTTTTTCTTCCTCAGTAGGCAGAGAACAACTTAAGTCAAGTTCTATCTCATTTATTTCTGTGTTTCCAGCACTTACTACAGTGTCTTTCACATAGGTGAGGTTCAGTAAGGTGTGTAAAAGGAATAAATATTTAAGTATTCACAGCTTTGGAGTCCTTGCACAGATATTGACCCCTTCATGAAGTCAGCTTTGGTTCTCTGAGTCAGAATAAACTCTCCCTCAATATGATTCTGATAGCTTTTTTTTTTTTGTCTTTTTTTCTTTTGGTACATCTTTTATAACAATTATCCTATTTCAGCATGTATTATAACTATTTAGGTGCATACCTTATCTCCCCTAGCAGATTGTAAAGTCTTTAGAGGTAAAAGTCCATGTTAAATCCATTTTTATTAAACATGTTGTTCCCTATAGTGATTATTATATTATCATGAATATAGTGAATATAAATATTGGGTTGAATATATTTATATCCCAAATACTTTCACTGAAGTGGCATGTTTAAATAAAAGCACATTATGTTAAAAAAATCACTAGATAATTAAAAACTTTAAAGTGTAGGTCAAAAGTAAAAATGCTGTATAAAATAAGCAATTGAATTAAAATCCTCTCAAATAAAATTCAGAAAGAAAGAGTAATATTTTTGAGTGTTGACATCTTGAATGATGATATAAAAGTCTAAGAATCGTCTTACCTAGGGATAATATTAAGAGTTAACAGAGAAGTGAATATACACATAACAAACAGTGGTTTGGCTGAAAGACATATGATAAAGCCTGTAGCTGAGGCAAACAGTGGGAATTAAAAAAAGAACTTACAGGGTAAGCATTTTTCATTGACATATATGGGAAAAATCAAGGATGAACGAAATTTATAATCAGGGAAATTGGATGAATGCTGATATCATTAGTTAAGGGAAATGTAATAGGTCTTGGGAAGGGATAGCAAGAGATAAGACATCTGATGCAGAGTTTGTGATGCCTTGGTGGCACAGCATGATTCCCTAGGAAGGAGCTGGAAGTATGAATCTGGAAAACAGAAGAGGAATGCGGGACTGGAGATTTTGCTGTATAAATTGATGAGGGTGGAGGTATTTACTCATGGAAAGAATGTAGAACAAAAAGACATAAGATACAAACCAGGAAAGGGGCGCCTGGGTGGTTCAGTCAGTTGAGCGCCCGACTCTTGATTTCAGCTCAGGTCATGATCCTGGGGTTGTGGGATTGAGGCCTGCATTGGGCTTTGCTCTGAGCCTGGAGCCTGCTTCATATTCTCTCTCTCTCTCTCTCTCTCTCTCTCTCTCTGCCCCTTTTTCCCACTTGTGCTCTCTCTCTCTCTAAAACAAACAAGATACAAACCAGGAAAGAGCAAAATGTGAAGGGTCTATGAAAGACTAGAAGCCAATGACAGGGACTGAGGTGACAAAGGAAGTTGCAGAAAGGGGTTTCATGCAATGAAAGCTGGAGGGATGTTGAACAAAAAGAATAGCCTATAAACAACATCAAATAAATTAAAAAAATAAAATATTATAAATAATGCATGAGGAAAAATAAAATACAAAACAAGGTCAGATAAAGTAGGACCCTCAAAGCCTATTAAATCTGGGAATCAGAAGGTCATTTGGTGACCTTAAGGAGAGCAGTATGAGGGGGGTGATAGGGACAGAAATGCAGCTAAGATAGGGATAGATGGTAAGGAAAGGAGACCATGTACTGGAGAGATGGTATGGGAAGGCAGGAATGACAGAGGCATCATACTGGCCATGCTCCTCTGGACAGTCACTTGGAATCTTAAACCTTAGTTTCCTCATTCGTAAAATGGGGTAATGATATCAACCTCCTTTGTGAAGATTAAATGAGATAATATATGTAATGTGCCTAGAACAGTGCCTGGCTTGTGGTATGTTCTCCACAGGTGATTTACTATATTTAAGAAGTTTGAGAGGGGCCCCTGGATGACGCAGTCAGTTAAGTATTCGACTTCTGCTCAGGTCATGACCTAGCAGGCAGGTTCATGAGTTCAAGCCCCATGTCAGGCTCTCTGCTGTCAGCACAGAGCCTGCTTCTGATCCTCTGTCCCCCTCTCTCTCTGCCCCTCTCTCACTTGCACTCTCTCTCTGTCTCTCTCAAAAGAAATAAAAAATAAAGAATTTGAGATGGCAGCGTGTTTGGGGGTGCAGGGTAAGGAACTTGTAAGGAGGCAGAGGTTTTATATTGGTTCAACTGTAGTTTGGGCATAAGAACAAAGGAGAAGACATGGAAAATGAGGTAAAAAAACTGGCTGAGGTTAAATAAAGGCTGTTCTTACATAAAAGTGTGGGAAATTAGGACACTGGCATGCATATTTATTAAGTACCTAGATTTTATGGATCCATGGAAAAGAGATTACAACAAATTATTTGGCTAGGGCATTAGACATAGAAGCTTTCCTTATGCCCCCAGGCTTTAATCTGCTCTGTGCTGGCAGAACCCTTGAGATTCCCCAGTGGTAGCAGGTTGTTTCCTCTGGATGAGATCAATTGTGCCATTAGCCTAAGGGGCAGAGAAAGCACATTAATGGAAAATCAAGTTGCTTTGACGATTCCAGCAGAAAGTTGATGGCTCCTATTAACAGGAGTGTCTCCTGACTTGTTGATGTCAGAATTCAATTTTTTTCCTTGTTGGTGAAATAAAGACTGAACCGGATGTCAGAGTCCCTGTTCTCCCCTTCCTCTGCTCATCTTCACTAATCAGAGTCTAGAGCAGAGCAGCATGGGTGGCTCAGTCGGTTAAGCTCCTGACTTTGGTTCAGGTCATGATCTCACAGTTCATGAGTTTGAACCCCCATTGGGTTCAGTGCTGATAGCTTGGAGGCTGGACCCTGCCTTGGATTCTGTGTCTCCCTCTCTCTCTACCCCTCACCTGCTCACATGCTGTCTCTCTCTCATTCTCTCTCAAAATTAAATAAACATTAAAAAAATAATAAAAAAAGAACAAGGAGGGACAGTCACTGATGAGGCTTTCTTCAAAGAAAGGTGATGAGACTCTAGGTCCTAGCAGTCTGTCATTCTGTTCTTATATCCACTAGACACTTTGTTTCTTCATTCCTGCATGAAGGTAATATGCCAGGTACAGGAGAGTAAGGGAATTAATTGTAAAAGACAGGACCTGCCTTCAGGGGATTTGAAAAAGATGCACCTGAAAACAATGACAATGAAAAGGAACACGTTCTAGGAACAAGGGGAGATTCAGGGGGAGGATGCCTAGATCAGCCCGCACCATCAGGAAGGTTCACACTGTAGAAGCCCAATGTGAATGATGAATACAAGTTTTCTTGGCAGATACCTAGGGCCTGGACATTTCAGATAGTGCGAACAACCAGGGAAGTGCCAACTTATAAGAAGCGGGTAGAAGAAGACAAGGACTCTGGAAAGGACTCATCAGAAGACAGGAGATAAAGTAGGAGACAGTGATGAAATAAAAGCCACAGATAAAACAGCTTTAAAAAGGAGAGAGAGATAGGAGGTCAGATTCTATAGAGAACTCAGAAACGATAAGGCATTTGTTTTGCCCTAGTGCCTCTTGGGCATAGAAAAAAAAAATCACTGTAGACATTGGTGATAACAGTTCCTGTGGAAGAGTAGGGGATAAAAACTCTTTAGAGGTCATTGGGAAGTGTGTTAGTTTTCTATTGCTGCATAACAGATGACCGTAAATTTATTGGCTTTAATAAAATACTATTTATTGTCTCAAGGCTTCCGTAGTCAGAAGTCTGTGCACAGCTGAACCTGTTCCTTGCTCAGGGCCTCCTGAGTTTGAAGTTAAGGGATCAGGCCGCCCTCTCATGTGGAGGCCCTGCAAGGGAAGGATCTGCTCCTCAACTCCCTCTTGTTATTGGCAGAATTCTTTTCCTAGAGGCTGTAGAACTCATGGGAACTTACTTCTTAAAGCTGACAATGAGAAAGCAAATCTCTGACACTGTAATCTCTAAACTTTTGACCCTCTTTTAAAGAGCTCATTTGGGCGCATCTGTGAAGCGTCTGACTCTTGGTTTCAACACAGGTCGTGATCTTATGGTTTCCCGAGTTCGAGTCCCACCATTGGACTTCATGCTGACAGTGCGGAGCCTGCTTGGGCTTCTCTGTCTCCCCCTCTGCTTCTGCCCCTCTCCCACTTAAGCTGCCTCTGTCTCTCTCAAAATAAATTAATAAACTTAAAAAATTAAAGAGCTCACTTAATGAGGTCATGCTTACACAGGATAATCTGTTGGTTAACTTAAAGCCAGCTGACCAGGGACTTTAATTACATCTGAAAAATGCCTTCACCTTTGCCACATTCTATTAGAAGCAAGTCATGGATTCTGCTCCTTTGAAAAGAGGCAGGGATAATAAAAGGGTGGGGCTCGTTAGGAAGTCTCTTTAAGGTGTGTTGGGTGAAGTAAGGAAATCAATACAGTGACTGTATGGTACAGGTGTCAGAAGAAAACAACATGGGTCTGAAATGAAGGGATATGCAGGATCCACAAAACTCTTGGTGCACGTGTGTGCACATGTTTTTATCAGTTAGCATTTGCTGCATAACAAACTAAGCAAAATGTAGTGTTTTCAAACAGCTAACATTTATTTGGCTCAAATATCTACAGGTCAGAAGTTTGGCTGTGTTCAGGTGGGTGGTTCTGCGTATCTGTGATAGGGTCAGCTAATCTTTGCTGTGGTTCACTTGTCTGCAATTGGCTGCTCGGTCAGCTGGTAGCTGGTTAGCTGAGATGTGGTTTTGTATCCTCCGGTAGACCAGCCTGGGTGCATTCATGTCATGGTGATGTTCTGTCCTCAGCAAGCCACTAAGCTCCAAGGCATTTGTGTCTTTCAAGCCATTGCTTCTTGTGTCACATTTGCTAATGTCCCACTGGCCAAAACAAGTCTTAAGGCCAGTTGAGATGGAGGCGGGTGGGAAAGGAGGACTTTGCCTTTTTTATGAAAAGAGTAGAGAATCTGGGGCATTTTTATAATCTACCGCATAATATTTATTACTATGTTTTTAAAGTTTGGAAGCATTCTGCTTTATATTTATGAGACAAATGAGACAGCTAATAAAAAGGAAAAAGGATGGCTATGTAGCACAAGGGGCATAACTGATGAAATAAGATTCCAAAGAAGGCAAGAGCTGCTGTGATTCAGAGTACACAGGGAAAATTTACCTTTTAAACAATTGAAAAGTCAACATTTTCCCTTAGAAGGAAGGAGAATGAATAAGAATAGATGTAGAAAACAATAGATTTTCCTGTTAATCTCAGTTTTCCTTGGAGAAAGTGAATCTAGGTCATCTATTGAGTACAAGAGGAGTGGTGAGAACAGGGTTTATGGAGAGTGTTAACTTTTGGAAGACCTGTTGTTCAGGGCAGGATGGGAAGCTGAGGACAAAACAAAAGAAAACAACAACAACAACAACAACAACAACAACAAAATACTGAGAGGCACAGGGCCCAGTTGAGACTGTAAGACCTTAACTTTATGATGACAATCTAAAGTGCCTTCTAGCTCATATGTGAGAGAAAGATGCCTTCCTCTGCACAGGTTCAGGAAATTCAGTTCCACTCTAGGCTGATATCTGCATAAGGGACAAGTTCCTAGGTCAAGTGCAGTGGCCCTGCCAATCAAAAGGGCTGTGTTATTTTTTATTTCTTTTTTTCTCCATTGTTTTTTTTTTTTACATTCCAGTATAATTAATGTGCAGTGTTATATTAGTTTTGGGCGAGCGGTACAGTGATTCTACAATTCTAAACATTATTCAGAGCTCATATGATAAGTGTACTCTTAATCTATTTCACCTATTTCACCCATCCCCCAGTCTCCCCAGCCCTACTTTCTCCCCTCTGGGAGAAATTTGTTCTCTGTAGTTCAGAGTCTGTTTTTTCTTTTTTATTATCTCTTTTTTGTTGTTGGTTTGTCTTGTTTCTTAAATTCCACGTATGAGTGAAATCACTTATTTCACTTAGCATTATACCCTCTAGATCCATCCATGTTCCATGTTGTTCCATCCATCCATGTCTTCTTGCAAATGGCAAGATTTCATTCTTTTTTGTGGCTGAGTAATATTCGTGTGTGTGCGTGTGTGTGTGTGTGTGTGTGTGTACCACTTCTTCTCTATCCATTCATCTATCTATCAGTGGACATTTGGGCTGCTTCTATAATTTGTCTACTATAAATAATGCTGCAATAAACATAGACGTGCATTTATCTTTTGCATTTAGTGTTCTCATATTCTCTGGGTAAATAACCAGTAGTAGAATTACTGGATCATATGCTGGTTTTATTTTTAAGTTTTTGAGAGACTTTTATACTGTTTTTCACAGTGACTGTACCAGTTTGCATTCCTACCAACAGTGCATGAGAGTTTCTTTTTTTCCAGTCCTCAGCAACACTTCTTTTTTCTCGTGTTTTTGATTTTAGCCATTCTGACAGGTATGAGGTGATATGTTATGGTGGTTTTGATTTGAATTTCCATGATATGAGTGATGTGGAACATTTTTTCATACATCTGGATGTGTTGGAGAAATATCTGTGTATGCCTTCTGCCCATTTTTAATTGGCTTTTTTTTGGTGTTGAGTTGTATAAGTTCTTTATATATATTTTCTGGATCCTAACCCCCTATCAGATATATCATTTTCAATTATCTTCTCACATTCCATAGGCTGTAAGTTAGTTTTGTTGATTATTTCCTTTCCTTTCCTTTGCAGAAGCTTTTTATTTTTATGTAGTCCCAATAGTTCATTTTTGCTTTTATTTCCCTTGCCTCAGGAGATACCTCTAGAAAAATGTTGCTATGGCCAATGCCAGAGTAATGACTACCTGTGCTCTCTTCTAGAATTTTCATGGTTTTGGGTCATTAATCCATTTTGAGTAAATTTTTGTGTAGGTGTGAGAAAGTGTCCAGTTTCATTCTTTTGCATGTAGCTGTCCTGTTTTACAAACACGATTTGTTGAAGAGACTGTCTTTTTCCCATTTCCCACTCTTGCCTCCTTTGTTGAAGATTAGCTGGTCATATAATTGTGAGTTTATTTCTGGGCTCTCTATCCTGTTCTTTTAGATTCATGTGTTTATTTTTGTGCCAGTGCCATACTGTTTTGAGTACTACTACTTTGTAGTATATCTTGATATCTGAGATTGTGATACTTCTAGTTTTGTTCTTTTTCAGTATTGCTTTGGCTATTCAGGGTCTTTTGTGGTTCAATACAAATTTTAAGATTATTTGCTCTAGTTTTGTAAAACATTCTATTGGTATTTTGATAGGGGTTGCATTAAATCTGTAGATTGTTTTGGGTAGTATAGACATTTAACAATATTTGTTCTTCTGACCCATGAGTGTGGAAGGTCTTTCCATTTCTTTGGGTCACCTGTTTCTTTTATCACTGTTTTGCAGTTTTCAGAGTACAGGTTTTTCACCTCCTTGGTTAAGTTTATTCCTAGGTATCTTATTATTTTTGTTTTTTTATCCATTCCATTACCCTATGTCTTTTGATTGGAGTGTTTAGTCCATTTACAAACAAAATAATTATTGTTAGGTTCATACTCATTGCCATTTGTTACTTGTTTTATGGTTGTTTTCATAATTCTTCTCTGTTTCTTTCTTCCCTTGCTCTCTGCTCTCATGGTTTGCTGGTTTTCTTTAGTGGTATGCTTGGATTCCTTTCTCTTTATTTTCTGTGTATCTATTACCAGTTTTCGCTTTGCGGTTACCATTAGAATTATATATAACATCTAATACATATAGAGTCTATATTAATTTGATGGTGGCTTAAGTTTGCACCCATTGCAAAAGCACTAAATTTCTACTTCTCTCCCCACCCCCACCCCCACATCTTAGGTATATGGTGTCATACTTCACATCCCTTTTTATGTTAATCCCTTGACTGCTTTTTATAGATATACTTAATTTTATTGCTTTTGTGCTTCCAGCTTTTCTTACTCCTACTTATATCTTTCCTTTCCACTCAAAGAGTCCCCTTTATATTTCTTCTAAGGCTGGTTTAGTCGTAATGAATTCCTTTAACTTTTGTTTGTCTGGGAAACTCTATCTCTCTATCTATTCTGAATGATAGCTTTGCTGGATAGAATATCGTTGGTTGTAGGGTTTTATTTCCTTTCAGCTCTTGGAATATATCATGCCACTCTTTTCTGGCCTGCAACATTTCTGCTGAAAAATCCACTGATAGCTTTATGGGGTCTCTCTCATACATAACTGTTTTCTTTTCTCTTACTGCTTTTGAAATTCTCTCTTTATCACTACTTTTTGCCATTTTAATTACTATGTGTCTTGGTGTAGGCCTCCTTGGGTTAATTTTTTGGGGGTCTGTCTGTATCTCCTTGATCTGAATTTCTGTTTCCTCTCCCAGATCTGGAAAGTTTTCAGCTGTTATTTCTTCAAGTTAATTTTCTTTCTTCTTTTCTTTCTCTGCTCCTTCTGGGTTCCCTATAATGTGAATGTTATTATGCTTGATAGTGTCGCTGAGTTCCCTTAATCTATTTTCATTTATCATTATTACTATTATTTTTTCTCTCTCTTGTTCAGCTTGATTGCTTTCCATTACTCTTCCTCCAGGTTGCTGATCTGTGCTTCTTACTTCTTCTTGTCCACTATTTATTCCCTCTAATGTACTTTCAATTATAGTTATTGAGTTCTTCATCTCTGGTTACTGTTTATATTTTCTGTCTTTTTGTGGAGGGTCACAATGAGATCCTCCACTTTTTTCTCAAGTTCAGTGACAGTCTTTATGACCATTACTTTAAATTCTCTGTTAAGCATATTATTTATCTCTGTTTTATTTAGCTCTCTTGCTGTGATTTTGTCCTGTTTTTTTCATTTGGGATATATTCCTCTGTCTCCTCATTTTGTCTAACTCTCTGTCTGTTTCTCTGTGTTAGCAAAGTTGGCTATAAGTCTCCTAGTCTTGAAAGTAGTGGCCTTGAGAAAAAGAGGCCCCTCAGTGACCTACAGTGCAGTGTCCCTTGTTCACCAGAACCTGGAAATTCAGAAGTGTCTTTTATATATGTTGCATGTTCCCCTACTATTGTGGCTGAGCCTTCAGCTTAGTCATTTTCAAAGGCTCTCTTTGCCTGTTGTGGGCAGAATTAGGCCCCTATGTTTTAGTGGGTTGGTCTGGTGTTGCCTTGGGCTTGAGTTGAGTCTGACAAGACACTTGCCAGTGCTGTGGTGGTACTAAATAGCAGGGTGCTTTTGCTGTGTTATTCTCTGCAAAGCTTTGTTGATGGGCATTGCCTGCACTTAGAGAAGATATCTGCCTCCAGCCCATTGTTATGGCCAGAGTTGAATGTTGTGTGTGATTTTCTTCCCCATCCCTGGGGAAGGAGGCATTTTGAGGTGGTGCTGGCTCCTTTCAAGGCTGCTTTCACACTGCCATGCTTGTAACATGGCTTTGCATGGCCTCCCTCCAAGAGCATGTTGGATGAGGTGAGTTTGCAGAAGAGCAGGAGGGTGGGGCATCCTGTTAGTGAGCTAGGTGGATAGTGTTGGTTCTGTGCTGGTTCCTGCACATATCCCTGTATGTAGGCTGGGGGGTAGGCTCTTTTGTTTTTAGAGGTGTCTCCTAAAGATACCTACCCCTCCAGCACATGCTCTGAGATTAGTAAGCAAATCTGTGTACCCCAGGAATCTTTCTTTTTCTTTTTTTAAATTAAAAAAAAAGTTTATTTATCTTCAGAAAGAGCATGCAGGAGAAGGGCAGTGAGAGAGAGGGAAAGAGAATCCCAAGCAGGCTCTGTACTGGCAGCGCAGAGCCTGATTTGGGGCTCAATCTTACAAAACCATGAGATCATGACCTGAGCCAAAATTGAGAGTCAGACACTTAACCTAGGTGGGACACTAACTAGGTGGGAGCCACCTAGGTATCCCAACTCCAGGCATTTTTCAAACTGCTGCTTTTATGCTGTGTCTAAGCAGGGCTATTTGTTGTGCTGTCTCTTTAAGGGTTGGAACTCAGTTTCCTATTGTTTTTCTGTTCTCCCAGAGCTGAGCCTGCTGATTCTTAAATTTCCAGGTGTCAAGCCCCTCTGATTGTAAGCACTCCTGAAGTTAGGCTTCCTAGTTTTCAAAGCCAGATATTATGGGGATTTTTCTTCCCACTGCAAGTACCTTGTGCCCAGGGCACATGGTATGGGGTCTGCTCCTTTCCCCTCTCAGCACTCATGGTGTCCCTCCCTCTAAGGACAGTCCCCTGGGTCAGTTTGGCTCCCAACTGTGTCTCTACTTTCCCTAATCTCTTTGGTGTGGCCTGTTCTCTACAATTAGCTGTGGAGAGTCTGTTCTGCCAGTCGTCAGGTCTTTTTCTGGGTTATTGACACTGATGTGGGTGTTATCCCTGGGATAAAGTGAGCCTAGGATCTTCCTACTTGACCATCTTCCCGGGAAGCCCTTTGTTATTATTATTATTTTCATAGCCGCTTTAAGTAGATTAGGTGTAGGAGCATAATGGCAGCAGGATTGATTTAAAATTAAAGATTTGGCAAGTGGATTAGAAAAAGAACAAGGTGGCTATAATGTTGACAATACTGGCCGGAAGGTTGAGATTGAACAAAGTATTTCTAAAACCTGAGATGGAAAATAGTAGGAGATGAGAAAGATGAGATGAGAGAGGGACTCTGTCATGAAGGAAGTTACTTAGTTCACATTATACATGGAGAAAGTTTTGATGACATCTTGAGTGTAGGTGTGCTCTGATTAGATTTTAAAAAGTTGCTCTAATGCTAGGTTAAATGGGAGTGCAACTAGAGGTAGAAATACCAGAAATATTATTTAAATTGTTAAGGTTTGAAAGGCTGAGAATCTATCTTCCCAGTGATATTACGAGTGTTCATTAGTGAGATGACCCATAAATAGGTGTGTTTAGGAGGCCAAGGTGTTTTAATGTAATTACTGCATATAAGCTCAAAATGGAATCTAAAGTTTTTACCTTGCATGGCTGTACAGATTTAGGAGCAAGAGCTCTACTATATGGATCAATTTCTTGTGCCATCCTAATCTTGGGAACTATTCAGACAGCAGATCAATCACTCTTGCTTTTATGCAGATGCTTTGGAATCTAAGACTCATTAGAAAAAATTGAATATATACGGAAGCACTTAATTTAGGTTGACTAAAATTATAACAGCTCCACAAGAGAGATTGGTTGTTAGAATAACTGGTGGCTTCTGTTATACAGGATCCAAGAGTGGATTTAGCATTCAGATCATCCACTTGATGAGAGCAGAACACTATAAGAATCTTCTCTTACTGAGATTATTGTGAATGTATTCCAGAATTCAGGATAGTCTTTCTAGAAGAAGAAGTTAGGAATAACTTTGGAAGAAGTATATGGTAAGGGAACTCAAGGAATCAGAAGAAGGCTGTGAATTGGAGAACATAGTTGAAGGTAGCTTTGGAGAGGTGTTTAAAGCAAAGAGATCAACAAAGATCACATTAGAAATAAATGATGAGGAAGACAGAGAATAGCCTTGAGGAGAAGGAATTAGAGCATCATTAACAAACCTAGAAAACAAAACAAGATGTTATAATGGAAGAGGATGAAGGGATAGAAATTTGTAGACATCATTAGAGAAGTTAATTATCACTGGTAAAGGATCTATAGGGTAGTGGTAAATGAAGGACCTATTCTGAGCTGACTGAGCATTTGAGAGGTATACATTCTTTCTTTCTGCACAAACTTATTCATGTCTTTAACTACTTTTTTTTTTTTTTAGCCCATTGAGAGGAATTTAGGAAAATGAATCTTTTTCATTAAAAAAATAATTCTTCACTCCTGGGAATTTTATAAAAGTATGGTGCTGTATTTTTTAATTAATGTAAATTAGGGTAACATCTGCTGTATTTGCAAATTAGAAACAAATATATTGCAAATACTTGTTAATATATTGAATAGGAGAATACAATAAAAATGTATGTAGATTAATACAAACACAACAAACATTCTTAGACTTTTCAGAGTTGTTTTCTTAGAAGTTCTTCAATAATCAACTATTCAAAAGTGCAACAAAATGGAATTATTTATATTAGGTAAAATATGACTCACTACAGTAGAATGTTTGGTAATTAGAAGCCATAGTCTTGAGAAAGTTGAAGGGAACAGTTTTTTCTTCTGAATGAGACCTTCAAAATTATAGCCTTATGATTTTAACATCATAATTTCATGGATAATCTGGATGAATTAATGAATTTGTTGTATAAATTGAAGTTATCTGGAAACATTACTGAAAAGGGAAGGGAATTTTGTGACTGTTGTTATTAATTTACAAAATTATTTACCAAAAACTATAGCATAACATGCAAAGACACCCTACACAGTCTTGAAATTTCTTCATTCTTTTTGTGAGAAGAGCGCAATCATTGGAAATAATCACAGAAGAACTTTCACTTATGTCTAATCACATGAATCAGTTATATGAACACTGGCTAAGCAGAATTGTTTCTAAGTAAAGCTGATGTGAGGGAATTGTTAAGCTTCTTTCTCAATTTGATTGAATTCTGCTTGATTATCAAATTATCCCTGATTTTCAGATATTCTGGGTAATGCCAATGTATTCAAATATTAATTGTGTAACAAGAATTCTGTGTTGCAAGTACACATATGAATTTACACATAAAAAGAAAGATCTATTTTAGGTATGTTTACTTGAAACTTAGAAGGTTAGGGTGAGTTGTTTGCATTTATCAGTTTTAAATATTTTTAGGATTCAAAAGTATATGATATGAAAATCTTTACAGTAGATCTGATGGACACTTAACATATTACAAAAAAAATCAAGAAATATCTTTTACTGAATTTGTAAACCAGGCTTTTGCTAAGTTTAATTGTTGGGTCATATATTTTCTTTCCATGTAAGGCAATATATAGTATATACAATAAGATATTATATAGTATAATATCATTTAACAAATATTAGCATTTTGAATAACTGATATTTCCTAAATTCTCTTATAAGTTGATAGAATCAAAGAAATAATTTTGCAGGGAGACCTGTGTTTAAAGATTTGGCTTCAAATCATTTATAATTTTAGCATTTGCCTTTAGTACTGTCTTAAAGTACTGGATGATCTTTAAAATAGCACAAGAGTACATACACCCAGTTATTTCACAGGCCCTTACAGACTCTCTTGAAAATGATCGTTTCTTTCTTCCTTCCTCCCTCCCTCCCTCTCTTTTCTTTCTTTCTTTTCTTTCTTTCTTTCTTTCTTTCTTCTTTCTCATTTTGTTTTGTTTTGTTTTTAATATGTCAGGTGATTGGTGGGTTGCATTGTGTAAGGCAGATTACATTTGTAAAATACTCTGGCTTCTTTTGATATGAAAGCATACCTATCTTTTTCCAGTAGAAGCCATATCATTTATTAAATGTTCATTCCGGCAAATAATTAGGGAACATGTTTTTTGCTCTCTTATTTCAAGCCTTGCTTTCACTATCTCAATTTATCATTGTTGATGTTGATCTTGTTGATGTTGGGTGCTGCATCTTTTGAGTTCTGGTCATTTTTTTAACTTGTACAACATGTAGAAGTACCTCAAGTTTTTAGAATTTTAAACATTTTAAGCATGTTAAACTTTTAGGGATTGTAATCATTATTATATTATTGTAGTCATTGTATTATATTATTGTATTATATACTATTATATTTTTACAATGGAAGAAAATCTATTTCAGTTTTCAAAGTGAAGTTTGAAACTTACTTTGATGGTGATTTAAATCTTTTCAAGTCACACAATTCCAAGTCAAGATAACTATTTTAGATTTTGTCAGTGAATTATTTTCCAAATGGAAACATCCATATACAATTTTATATTAATGTCCTTACAGGGAATAAATGAGGCATAATATGTAACACTTCACAGTTTATTTATATTTTATTTCAAATTTAAAGCAATGAGCAATGCCTCATTTGCAAAACAGAATTTCTTCCATTTTTATGGAGGTTTAAGGGGCCTGTTTTGTGTAAACTAATAGGACTGTTTGCATTAAACACACAAGTGACAAGAATATTTTGATAGTTTCACAAGTAATCTCCTATTACAATCTGTCTATTTCTCTTTCCTCTAGTTAACTTCTCCCACTACCTCTGAGCAGCTTGCCTGTAAACCACCTGCTTTCTCCTTTGTTTCTCCAACTAATCAGAAAACGCCACCTGACCCAGTTAACCTCGACGGAGCCTCTGTGCTAGAGGAATTCCACACTAGGAGGCTGGATGTCAGTGGGGCCTTGGTGGAAGAAACAGCTACGTATTTTCAAACTTCTGCTCACTCTTCACCCTTTTTTGCATCGAAGGGCACCTCCTCGACGTTACAGTTTCCCCATTCCACTCAGTTATCAGGTTCTAATTTATCCAGTCCGAGTGCAGCAGATCAGAAACCTGGACTGGCATCTGAAGTTCTGAAGAAGACAACAACTTTAAGTTCGCACGTCCTTAGCCCCAGAGAAAGCCCAGGAACCACTTCTCCTTCACCATCCTCCAGTGCTTCTCTGAAGTCAAATTCGGCCTCATACATACCAGTCCGTATTGTCACGCATTCACTCTCTCCAAGTCCAAAACCATTTACCTCCTCTTTCCATGGCTCTTCTTCCACTATCAGTAGCCAAGTGTCATCTAGTGGAAATCTCTCAAAGTCAGGGGTGAAATCCCCAGTGCCCTCCCGGCTTTCTCTTCTCACTGCCATCCTCAAGTCAAATCCTTCTCACCAAAGACCCTTTTCCCCTGCATCCTGTCCCACTTTCTCTCTTAACTCTCTGGCTTCTTCCACACTCACTCTTGATCAAAAAGCAAAACAAACCCCACCCACACCTAAGAAATCTCTCTCTAGTTGCTCCCTGAGAGCAGGGTCTCCAGAACAGGGGGAACACCAGGTTTCCGAACTTAGGCAGCAATCCTTCCACTTACCTTTTCTGGCCAAATCTACTCCCCTTTCTCAGGCATGCTCCCTTTCTCCCACAAAACATGACAGTAGCAGCCTCATTTCTTTGAATGTAGGAAAAATGTCACCCACTTCTTTGAAGAGCAACCCAACACTCTCCCTGCTACAGACTGATACATCCAGTTCTGCAAGACTTCCTCCTGTTCCACCAAGTGTTCCTCCTGTTTCTTTGAAGGGCAAACACGATGTTGACCTCAGGGGCCCAGAAAAGCCCAGGAATATTCACATACATCCTACATCAGCCTCCTCTGCATTATCTTCTCTGTCTCCTCCCACTAACCAAAGAGCCATGCTCTCCTCTCCAGAGAAATGTTTCCATCCTTCCCCAGCTCTTTCAAACCTGATAAACAGATCCAAGAGAGCAGCCCCACAGCTAGGTGGCCAGGGGCAGAACCTTTCAACTCCTCTTTCAACCCCTGTCTCCAGTGCTAGCTCTGCCTCTCTTCCCAAACTGGGGTCCTCCCCTCTCCCTCGTGCTAATCTGCCGACCCAGGCACTCCAGCTCAGTCCAACACTGTACCCAAATTGTGGCAGTGGTACCTTGCCTTCAAGACTTGGAAAATCTGAAAGCTCAGTATCCAACCACAGGTCATCTGTTTCAACCCGATCACCTCCCATCTCTCTAACAAGAACCAAGGAGCTGATTTCACCTTATGCATTGTCCATGTCAACAGGCCCTGAAAATAAGAAACCCAAGGTATTCTTTTGCATGTTGCATGGTGCATGCTTATTTTGAAATATGGGAGAATCTTTTTTTCCAGAGGAAAAATAATTATGATATTCATTCTGCTCTTACAAGAGTTATAGAAAGTGTAAGTAGAGCTAGGATTTGGTATATTTTAATGTGTAGGTGAATTATGATCTATCTAAAATGTGCATGTTTTGATAAAACTCTTTGATTTTGAAAATCCTCCTGTTACAGTAACTTCTTATATCTATGACTCCAAAGTATTTTTTTCTTCAGGCATAATGAGTTATATCATTGATCACAAAGATGGGATGGATATAAAGCAGTTGGTTTGAATTTGAGACTATGATAAATTTCTGATTATTTAATTTCATGGACCCTATTGTCCATCAAAACATCCTGTACTGAGAATAGTAGACAGGATCAGTGTAAAAATTTCCCCCTTTACCAGGTTGATTTCTTTTTTGCTCCTCCTGAGCACCACCTAAAGTCCATACCAGTATGGATTTAGCTATATACATATAGAGCAAAAATAAATAGAAATTTCCTTTATATGTGAATATTATATTTGATTTATTTTGAACTCTAAATACTTAGTAATTATGAAATACTGAAAGGGTAGGTAGGCTGGGTATAAGAGAATAGAATTGATATAGGAGAAATACTGACTTCTAAATGCTCTGAAGCAGCCCGTTGAGCAAGAATGGGATACTGGCATACATTCATTCATTTATTATTTTTATTTTTTATTTTCTACTTTTATTATTGAAGTGTAATTGACATACAATGTTATATTAGCTTCAGCTGTACAACAAATTGATTCAAAAGTTTTATGCAGTGGGCAGTGCTCACCACATAAGTGTAGTTACCATACAATGCTCTTAGACTATTATTGACTATATTTTCTATGCTGTATTTCCATCTCTGTGGTTTATATAACTTATAACCGGAAATTTGTACTTCACCTCCCCTCTGACAACCATCAATCTGTTCTCTATATTTAAGAATCTGTTTTTTTGTTTGTCTTTTCTTTCGCTTTGTTTTTAGATTCCACATGTAGATGAAACAATGTGGTACCATGCACTATTTGTGGAAATATAAATTGGTACAGTCACTGTGAAAAACAGTATGGCAGTTCCTCAAAAAATTAAAAATAGCAATACAATATGATCCACTAATTCCACTACTGGATATTTACCCAATGAATACAAAAATGCTAATTGAAAAGATATATGCACCCCTATGTTTGCTACAGAATTATTTATAGTAGCCAAGATATGGAAGCAAGCTAAGTGTCCATTTACAGATGAAAGTACAAAGAAGATGCAACACACACACACACACACACACACACACACACACACACGGACATTATATAGTTGTAAAAAAGGAGGAGATCTTGCCATTTGCAGCAACATGAATGGACCTATACGGTATTATACTAAGTGAAATAAGTCAGACTGAGAAAGAGAAATACCAAATTATTTCACTCATATGTAGAATCTAAAAAGCAAAAGAAATGACAAAATAAATTAAAAAGAAGAATCAGACTTGTAAATACAGAGAACAAACTGATGGTTGTCAGAGGGAAGTCGGGAGGAGGTTGGGTGAAATGGGTGAGATACAGGCTTCCAGTTATAGAATGAGTAGATTATGAGAACGAAAGGAACAACATAGGGAATATAGTCCACAGTGTTGGTACAGTGTTTTTTGGTGACACATGGTAGCTGGTGACACGTGGTAGGTGTAGCATAAAAGATAGAGATGTTCAGATACCATATTGTACACCTGACACTAATGTGACATTGTGTATCAACCTTATTCAAGTGAAAAATCTTATTAAAAAAACCTATACTCTGAAGACTGGCATTTGTTTTAATACGAGAAGGGAAACATATGAAGATGTAATTCATAGAGTTCATTTTTCCTGGTAGAAGGGCAACTCTGCTCTAGAGCGTGCCAGGTTCCCAACTATTCTCAAGTACTTAGGATGTGGATCATATAGAACCAGAATTTGGTTGTTGTATGACTCAAATGAAATTCTGAAGTGCCTGTATGGGGGGGGTGGGTGGGTGGGGACTACAATTTTTAGGGCAGTGCAATCAAGTAGCAGTTCGAGAAGTTCCAAATTCCATGGAGATTGTGTTCAACTCTGTCATTGTTTGAATGATGAACTTAAGATGGGAAAGATAAAACAACCCTCAAGTCAAATCCTATCACGTCCAATCTATCGTATTAATGATGTTGCAGTACAATTCAACGTAACAAACATGCATAACTTCTGCTGTATGCCTACCACCATACTAGCTTTTTTGGGGATGTATGTTTGTATGTATGTGTGTTTTAAGGAAAGTAAGAGATAATTCTTTGTCCTTAAAAAAGAAATTTTATTCAGCAGAAGAAAATATACAGATACATGATGTGGATAAGCTATATAGAATTATTAAATCCATAATAAAACTAGAAAACAAGTATAAGGTAATTTAATATAGTATAGTATGTATTATATACAATTGCTCACTGAATTCAATGTAATAGAACTATTATTATGGGATATGGTTAGTGAGGGAACTTATAACAAATGGCAGGCCTGTGGGAAATGTTTAGGATTTAGCTTAATGAGGAGGGAAGGAGCTGGCATTTCAGAAATAGTAAATAACCTGACCAAATATACAGAAGATGAACCCAGAGGAGTTTATGTGAAGACATAGGAAGATTGGGCTTATTATTAAACAGTGACAATTGTAATAATAATTATTTTAAGAGCTACCACATGCTTTCTGTATATAAAATTTCTATATATAAAATATACAAAACAGTTAAAAATTAATTAGAAAAGATTATGTCAGGGGCACCTGGGTGGCTCAGTCTGTTGAGCATCCAACTTCGGCTCAGGTCATGATTTCATGGCTTGTGAGTTCAAGCCCCATGTCGGGCTCTGTGCTGATAGCTCAGAGCCTGGCGCCTGCTTCGGATTCTGTGTCTGTCTCTTTCTCTCTGCCCCTCCCTCACTCATGCTTTGTCTCTCTCTATCCCTCAAAAAAGAATAAACATTAAAAAAAATTGGAAACAATTATGTCAGTTAACTTTTATGACAATATGAGGTTGGTAGTACTATGTTCTTCATATTATATACCAAACACAAAGCAATAACTCCTATTAATAATCATTTTAGCCTGATTTAATAATTCTCATGAAGGAAATCATCATTATGGAATCATCAGAATTATAAATTTCTATAATGTTTGGGTCATTTAAAAATGTATTTTTAGGTCTCCTGGTGGCTCAGTTAAGTTTCCGGTTTCAGCTGAGGTCATGATCTTCATGAGTTCAAGCCCCACGTCTGGCTCTGTGCTCCGGCTTAGAGCCTGGAACCTGCTTCAGATTCTGTGTCTCCCTCTATCTCCGCCCTTCCCCTGCTTGTACTCTGTCTCTGTCTTTCAAAAATAAATAGTAAAAAAAAAAAACACAAAAAAACAAAAAAAAAAACAAACCCCAAAACATTAAAAAATGTATTTTTAGAAATTATTTAGTCCTTGTATTTTACATTTTCAAAGCAAATGGGATGGAGAAAAATCTAACATTTTCTATAATTCTGAATCAAAACTTCTTATTTATTTGAGGTAAAATGACCTGGTGATTATCTAAAAATACATTTGTGTGATTATGGAATTCATTTGTGATATATTAAAAACAACCTGGTGATGTAAACAGTACTGTCTCCTGAATTTATTAACAATTATTTCTTAAACCATACTGCCAATATGTTTAAATTATTCATTACCTTTGTGAAAAGTGATTTTACTTGAGAGGCTTCTTCTGAGTGTTTCTCTTTGTGGTTTATTCTGCTTAGTTCACGTTTTGTCTTGTTTTTTTTTTGGAGAGTTGGAAAAGGGTGAGCCCAGAGGGCTTTTGATCAAGTCAAGTTCTTTTTTGTCCTAAAATCAAGTTTGTTGAAGATCTGTTCTCCCACAGCTCACTTACTGTTCCCAATATTAAAGAATTTTCAACATTTGCTTTATTTTTAGCTTTAATTCCTAAGTTAAAAACATCATGCTTATAGAAGTGCATGATAAATTTGCTGAACATGAAAATATGAGGAATCATGATAATTTATCTATTTTTACCCTTTTTATTGAACAAAAAATGTTTCTTATAATGGGCAAAATTCATGATAACTTCTGCAAAAAATAGTTGCTCCCTGAGACATGCTGTTCTTAGTTATATTTATTTCTTCCTTGCTTCTTGCTCTTATCTCTCCAGGTAAAAATCAGCCTACTTTTTTTTTTTTTAATTGCAAACTATTATTTGCAGGATTTGTAACTTGAGTATAAAAAATTCATTAAAATGGATGCTGGAATAGATAAATCTTATCCCAGTTTCCTTTGATGTTTGACTAGTTTTGCTTGAATTGCTAAGATTATTTTATAGATTGATAAGAGGAAACAGACAAAAGCTTTGGGATATCAAAGAACTCATATGCTCCTACGGATTGTTTCTTGTCTTGTTCCTTCCACTGTGGTGCTAATCCAAGCACAAGGCTCTCTTTGAAGTCAAAGAGCTTCAGATTTAGATCAGCTTCACTCAGCGCCAGATCCCAAAAGGAAAGAGGTCCTGGAATACAAATGGCCATCAAATTAAAACACGAATGCTTGAAGGGTATTAGTTCAAAGTGTGGGCCCTACTGTCCTTTGATATTGAAATAGAACGGAACAGCTAGAGTATACTGAGCTAATTTCAGATATAAAGCATGCTTGATATTTCTTTTTTATAGATAGAATCTTAAGGTTCTGAATCTGTTTACATTAGTATGGTATAATTGATATACTTTAATTTCAGATACAGTTTTAAAATATTAATTCACATTATAATCATGGTCCTAGACAGGATGAGCATCTCTCTGGATGTTGTTCAGTCTACTCTTTGATTAACATCTTATATTGTTTGAGACGTTTCTGCCCCTTGGGAAAGGGAATATCATAAAATTAATTCCCGGAGTTGTATTTGGGTTCCCAATATATTTGGCCTTCATTTATAACCTAATTTAAAGTTTTCTTCTAGGGAGTTAGCATGGTGTTCCCTAAGGGGATTTGGGGCCCTTACCTCAAAACTTTAAACATCTTGCTACTTACTGAAGATGGTTTGAAGCTCTTTTCTGACTATGAGAGCTCCAGTGATGTGCCTGTCTTGGCCTTACAGCTATTTGGACACATAGTTTAGGGATCAGTTGGGAGCTTTTAAATGTTTCATGACCTTTTATAGTTGGTGTTTTATTTATAAACCTCATTCCTTGAAGACATCAAAACATTTCCAATTACATCACCCTGAAAACTTGGTGACAATAGTCTCCATGTGACTGTCTCCATTTCTGCTGATCCACATGTAATCTGAGACATGAGCAATATGGAATGTACCCCCATGAGCTAAAATGGTCAATCTGGTTCAAGCAATCGATGTGCATTGAGTGCATATTATGTTCAAGACACGTTACAAAGTCAGGAGGATGTTGCAACAAATAAAATTGCAAAAATGCTTCCTCACAGAAAGGTCTTGGGCGGAAGAGAAACAGTCAGCAATTACGACTTCCACCTCCCCGACTGCCATAAGTAAATTTTCTTGTGTGTGAGATAGTCATACACGGTATGGAGAAAAGTATAGCAGGGTATGGGGTAGTGTCACAAATTTATACTGGCTGTCATGACAGGTTCCTTTGGGAAGGTGACATTGGGGGGTGATGCTCCTTAAGAGAGTATAGCCAGGAAAAATACCTGATGCCAGAGAGTGCTTGGCAGGTACAAAGGTAGGAGAGCCAGTATCACAAGACTGGAGTTAGTATAAGGAGACTGTCAGAGGGACATGTAACTGCGAGCTGGGTCCTGTGAGGTCTTGCGTGCCACTTCTTAGTCACTGATTTTTAATTTGAGTAAGAAGCCATCAGAGGGTTTTGAGTAGATAATTGGCACAATCTTGTCTATCTTGCGGCCGTGTTGAGAATAGACTGTAAGAGGGTGAAAGCTGAAGGAAGGAGAATTTAGGGGTCTGTTGGAACAATCCAGGCAAGCAACGATGACGGCTCCGGTGAGGTTCTAGCAGTGAAGGTGAAGATGATGTATCCGTATATATTTTGTAGGTAGGGTAACAAACCTTCACAATCATAGGTGAAATGATAGAACAGCTGAAACCAGGTATATGTATCTTCTTGTTTGCTTTTCTCCTTTTGTTCCTCCTCCACCTCTTTACTTCACCTCTTCTACAGAATTCTTGGTGCCTTTGTGGAGATTCTAGATTTTCTATGATTCTCCCATCCCTGCTATGTGTCACTTACATTTCTGTACTAACCAATTCTGGGTCCCATTCCCTTTGTTTCTCTCCAGCTAGCCTTTGTTAATTGTGCTTAGCAGTGATTCACACTCAAGTGTCAGTAATTGACAAAAACCTTTTTTATCCCTTGAGGAATTTTTGCATTTTAATTCAGGGAGGGACTTGTGCAGTTTAACTTAAGCAAGGTATTAAGAAAAAACATAGGGATGGGGTGTCTGGGTGGCTCAGTGGGTTAAGTGTCCCACTTAGGCCTAGGTCATGATCTTGCTGGTCTGGAGTTCAAGCCCTGCATCAGGTTCTGTGTTGACAGCTTAAGACCTGGAGCCTGTTTTAGACGCTGTGTCTCCCTGTCACTCTGCCCCTCCCCCACTCATGCTGTCTCTGTCAAAAACAAACATTAAAAAATAAAACTGAAAATAAATAAATAAAATAGGGATTCAAGGTCAAGAGTTCAAATCCTGAAACTTCGTTTCATTGAAGGGCTTTGACAATTTAATATATTAGAAATGCCTTCAGGGCATACTTTGAAGTGGGAAGAGGGTCTCTAATCAGCCAGGCTTGTCTAAGACTTGAACAGTAGATGAGGAACTAAAATTTTGTTTTTTCATGTCCTCTGAATCTTTCTGCAATTTTCAATAAAATACTTCAGGTTAGGTCAACAAATAGGTGCTGAATATCTGTTCTTTGCCAGGTTGGTATACGATATTGGAAATTGTATAAAATATCTTCTCTAAAAGACCTATCAGGCTAATAGGGATGGCAAAATATTGTAATACAATAACATATTGCATATTTAGAGTACTAGAAACACAGACAGATAAATCAGCCATGGAGACCGCTACTGGGAAGAGAGTTGTTCAAGGAAATTTCTCCCTCTCCCTGCCCTGCCACCCCTTCCCCACTGCTTCAGTTCTCAGGATCATCATAGAGATTATACTCTGCCAGTAATCCAGATGTAAGGGAGGTCTCTGGGCAATTGGATCAGGGCTTGGATTAAGCTTTTGTCTCAGGGAGATTCTGACTCAGGCAGTACATGCATGGTCACTGATGAGCAGGAAGGGGTCTCTTGGAGTGCCTGGGTGACTCAGTAGGTTGAGCGTCTAACTTCTGCTTAGGTCATGATCTCACAGTTTGGTTTCTGTGTTCAAGCCCCGTGTCTGGCTATGTGCTGAGAGCTTGGAGCCTGGAGCCTACTTTGGATTCTGTGTCTCCCTCCCTCTCTGCCCTTCCCCCACTCATTCTTTCTTTCTCTCTCTCTCTCAAAAACAAATAAACATTAAAAAATTAAAAAAAAAATTTAGAATGATGATGCTCTCGTTTATACTTGTGGATGCTTCAGGAAAGAGAAGTTGGCCCTGGTGGTAGGGAAGCTCTTTTGTTCAGGATTCTCTCTTGTTCATGTAATCTGAGGTTCTGCCCTTCACCTATACTTAAAGTGTAACCATGAGTTCAAATTTCTAATTCTCAAGGCAACTAATATAGTTTGCTTTGAAATCTCATGGGTCCTTATTACTGGAGCCTGTGGTGGAATTTTAGCCATCAACAATAGTGGATGTGATAATGGTGAGAAATATTTTCTGAAGGGCAAAGGTGTGTTTTTGCTGTTCTCACTTTCATACCTGGGATTTATGTTGTAATTATCTAGGATAAATAGAATTTATAAATAGGATTAGCTCTGAAAAAACTTCTAGGGTAAAATACCATTTCCTTTTTCTAAACCTAAACTTTACTCTGCCCCTTTATGTGGTAGATATTTAAGAAATATTTATTGAATGTTGACCAAAAACATAGATTACAAATTGGAGAGATACAATAGGTATCACTGAATGTTTTCTGGATTCAGGGTCAGGCTGGTCAGTTCTACTTTCTACGATTAGCTGATGGTGATTCCAGCCGGTATTACTACAACTTACTATTCAAGTTATATTTACCTTGACTAGAGCGATTTGTAATTTTAAAACAAGGAAAGGGAACCAGTGAATTTAATTTAACACCTGGAAGACTTGGAGTGCTAAAGAAAAACTATATTCCAAATTAGAATATTGTTAAGAGAAACCTGAAGAAATATGGTGAACCCAAAAAGTATCTCTAATGGCAACAAGAATGATTTTCAGACTGAAAAGGAAAGACTACATATGTCTTAGGCACACATAAAACCCCACAGATGGGAACTAGAAGGAAATATCTATATGCTCTACGTTCCTATCTCCTGGTTTAGATAAACTGTATCTCAAACAAACCAAATTTCTACTTCTATTGTAAATGATGGGAGATAAGAGATTTGCCAGAAAAAGAAACGAGCCATATGTTCTATTTATCACAAAAAAGAGGAAGGTAAATTCTGAAAATGATTGCCTATATTCTTAGTTTGTGATTGTTTACAGAAGCAGTTATGACTGAAAGTCAGACATTTTTTTCAATCAACAGATGTCTGTTGGATTGCCTTCCAAATTCTAGCTTTTGTGATTTTTTTTTGCTATATCATGAATAAAGAGAGATATGTGAAGTGTAATGACATCTCCAAACTCAGATTTGTTCTGAGTGCCCAATCTAAAGCATCGTGCATGTTACTTTCTGTGCCATTATTCTATTTTAATTTTCTGTGTTATTACTTATCTCGCTAGGATATTTCTTTTGCTTTCTTGTTTCTTGGCTTATGGTTTGTCTCTTTGGGTGTAAGCTTAGTGTTAAGCTCTAGAGAGCAAAGGCTTTGGATGTTTTGTTCACTGCTGAATCTGTAGTACTTTGAGCAATATAAGTCACAAAGTAGATAATCATTAATATTTTGTTGAATGAATCCATTAGTTGAACTGCCATATCCAAATAGATTTACAGGATAGATTGATGTCCACCAGGTTGGTAGAACCCAGGAGGCAAGAGGTCCTGATCCTTGGTATATGACTTGAATGAATAAAAATGACATGCCTAACAAAATGGTTGATGAAATAATTATAAAAATTCTTATCTTCATAGTTTACAATAACAAACCAAAACTGATCAGGTGAAATGGGACAGGGATAATGCCTGAAGTACTATTTTGGGATCTAGAGAAGAATAACATAACTGCAGGATGGAGTTTAATTTCAACAAATGTTAAACAAAAAAGATGAAAGGATTAGGGATTTTAAGTGGTAGCATACTCAGTGTGATCCAACAATATGAAATGACTCCAACTTCACTCTCCTGTATGTATATTCTTCACTTATGACAAAAGCAAGGAGACAGTTCCAGTTACTATCATCTTCATTGTATTAATTGAGTTTATTATCAATAGATGTCACGGAGATGATGATTATATTCTATTTTGTGTTAAAAATACATCTCGCTAAGTGCACACATTTTCAAAATGTAAAGGAATGTTGACAGAAGAAAGTTATGAGGATAGTGAAATCTTCAACTGAGGATCAGTGAGGATGGGTTGGAGGAAACAGCAATACCACTCTTGTGCAGAAGGGAGCTCTTCACATGTGTCATCATTCTAAGGTGGGGAGAAAGGACCAATGGAGTAAGGTAGCAGGAAGTACATCTGGCTCAGTATAAGGGAGAGTTTTGTACTGATTCCAACAATGAGGCCTAAACATGTCTTGGGAGATAGACAAGTGTTCATGTGGTAGCTGAACAGAGGATTGATCAAAGAGATACATGTCTTAGATGAGGGTGTTAAGCCAGATGGCCCTCAAGATCACATCTAATTCTAAGATTCGGTGGCATTATGTGTGTGATAACAATATATCTCTTTGTAAAGGCTTGTCCAACTATATACTTTAGGGCATTTGGGGATAGAAGAACATTGTAAATTATTGTGTGTCCTGCAATGAGAGGCAAGGGCATATGGTAGATAATTGCACAATTGTTGACTAGTGTGTCTGCATCCAAATCCCAGCTATGACTTACTACCTAGTGACCTTAAATAAGTTACTTAACATCTGTGTACTTTAGTTTCCATATATAAACTGGATATAATATAATCTACCTAATAGCTTGGTTGTGATAATTAAAAGAGATAATACACATAAAGCTTTTAGAATGGTACCTGGCTCATAGTGATTATTAGCTATTATTATTATTATTATTATTACAACTATTATTAGAGTTAAGTATTCATAAAACCATCATGGAGTATTAATGATACAATGTTATGTATTACTTGTCTGCTTAGGTATACTTTGAGAGAAAATGTTATCTTCTAGAGGAAGCAAATATATCTTCTAAAGGAGGCAAAAAGGCCTGAGTTCCATACCTGTTTCTGTTCTTTATGGACTATCTTAGGCAAGTCACTTAGCCACACTATGCCTCCTTTCCCTAATGGTTCTGTAGTTATAGGGCTTCTGTAAAAGTAAATGTAAAATTAATTTGCTTAGTAATAAGTGCCAGCTGTTATTCTGCACAAAGAGATGACATTTCATTTTCAGTTCTTATCCAAAATATGTCCTATGTAGATTATAGCAGTGCAAGGTCAGTATAGAGACCGGGGCTTGAAGGGCCCTGAGACTTTTTTCCTCCAAGTCTGGCATTTTGATTTTTCTCTACTTCACCCTCTTTATAAGGAAAATGAATGTGCCAGCCTCTTACCTTCCTCACACTATTTTAATGGAAGATTACTTCAATTATATCTATAAAACTCACAGGTTTTATTTTATTTGACTATCATGTCTTCTTCTGTAGATTCTGTGGTCTGCTTTCCAGGGGACTAAGACAGCTTAGAGCTGCGTGCCAATTTCTAGCTGGGTCTGGGCCCTCTGGGGAAGTTGCCTGAGACAGGGGCTTTTGAAGTGATAGGAGCCTTGAACTTAGTTAAGCAGCTTGGGACTCAGAGCAATATCAAAACTGGGCTTTTGATTATGCATAGTATCCTGATGCATACAACTTCCTCATGCTCTACCCTCTCTCTCAAATACTCCCAAACTATATTACTCTGAGTTTTATTAAAACCTCAGGATGTTTTAGCATTTGATTCATTAATATAATTGTATTAGAAAGAGCAGGAGATGATGAAGTTTAAAAAGGTGAATTTATGGGGCACCTGAATGGCTCAGTTGGTTGAGCGTCCAACTTCAGCTCAGGTCATGATCTCACGGTTTGTGGGTTCGAGCCCCGCATTGGGCTCTGTGCTGATGGCTCGAGGCCTGGAGCCTGCTTCAGATTCTGTGTCTCCCTCTCTCTCTGCTCCTTCCCTGCTCACACTGTTTCTCTCTCAAAAATGAAAAAAAGATTAAAATTTTTTTTTAATAAAAAAATAAAAAGGTGAATTTATGATCAGAAGTTTGGCCTTCTAGCTTTTTCATTATGGAATTAAATTGCTGATATTACCTCTATTCACAATATGCTACTTAATAAACACTGATGGTAAATTTTATGTGTTCTGACCCTTGTTTTTATGAATGATGCAAGAGAATGTATCAAGAGTGCAATTAAATTTGTTGGAAGAATGTTTGTTAATTATGGCACTATAAAAAAGAACCAATTTCCTTTGAGGATCAAGGAAAAAAAGCCCACTCACATTTATAGACTATGAGGGGCACACTGCTCATGAGATATTTATATATAACTTTGCAGAAATGGATGTTTTTAAGTTCTGAAACTGTATAGCACATAATTGCCTATAATCCCTAGGCTGATATTTTACTGTGATGTTTCTTTTTTTCTCATTCTAATAAAATATTAACATGGTAAGCTAATTTGTTTTCTGTCAAAAACAAGTTGTAATAACTGTTTTCTTCATTTGATAACCTGTCATTTAACTTGGTAGCACTAGTCTAAAATTATGTTCTATTCTTCCCTCTTTTCATCTCCACTCTTGCTTTCTGGTTACTCATTCTAGCAATACAAGACCAAGTCAAGCTACAAGGCTTTTGCAGCAATCCCTACAAACACATTGCTTTTGGAACAGAAGGTCAGTGTTGGTTCAAAAGCAGAGGGCATTTTATGTTTCTAGTGTCAGTTTTGTTATATGTTCTAAAAACGTCTGTTTTAAAGTTCTGCTTTTACTAAAATTTGCTCTTAGTTTAGGGTGACATGATGAAAGCATCTTGGTGAATAGAATTTGACACATCATTGCTTTATCACCAGCCACTAAATATGAGCCTAGAATTTATCACCAGAGGCTAAATATGAGCCCAGAATTGTCCAGTTCATTGTAAAGCAGTCATGGAAAACCTGATGCAGATTTTGATACATCCCTGTCCTTTGGAATTTTAAGTGATTGTTGTATTCAAGAGCTTCCACCTCTTTTTACATTGATCAAAAGAGTGGAGGTAAAATGGGGTTACATGTGGGCGACTTGGTCAAGACTTGGTCACTAGTAGTGGCTTCCATAGGGTGGAAATGTATTAGCTGAGTATCCAACGTAACGGCTTTGATCCCGGCATGGGCTAAACCTCTTTGTCCATTCTCACCAGCCATTGATCCTCCTTCCATGAACGGGAGGGAGGATTGAGGTCACTTCCAGTGACCCAGCTGCTTTCACATGCCTTTAGGGCATTTTTGCTTTGCTATTAAAAGTCATTAATTATAAAATTACAGGCTCCTGCTTCAGTAGGTAAATTAAATTAAATCCTCTTGTTTAATAAGCACATTACATATGCTCAAATGAAAGCCACATGGAGGATTATATCAGAATGGAAGTGAAATCAATTACCAAGTGTATGAAATTATTCATTCCATGTTATTTTTATGATATTTATTTAAGCAATTTACCTCTCAGTGCATTAAGCCTATTTTCTTCGGCGTAATTATAGTATTTCAAATACTGTTATCATCATTTGTCAAAATGTTGATGTTTGCCAACCAGGTGGTATTTTGACCACTGATTTATGAATATACTTTCTTGTTATGTCAGTATGATCTGGGAAATAAAATCTTTGCATGATCTCGTCTAAAATGTAGTAACTGTTAGTGGGAGATGCTTTGTAGCATATAGGTGGGCATTGGTGGGCAGCACCTCTGCTGTCATATATCTCTGAGAGCTAATTCCCAATTATCCACATGTGGCCCAGAGTCTATGCTCTATATGTCTGAATGCTTTCAACTAGGGGGTTGAGGAGTTGCTGGGCTGCAGAGAGATCTGCAACGTTTGCTCCAGCTTCTCTTCTGAATCTCTACCTTTCTTAGCTCATGAAAAGATGAGATGGGCCTAAAACACTGACTTTAGGAGGCTCAGGAGGATGCAGGAAGTGATACTTTTGCCAGTTGTCCCTTATCCTATTGTCTTGGGTTGTCACGTTGAGTCATAGCGGCAATATTTTCTCACCGCAGACCCTCTGCCCATTTTAGATGGACAGTTTCTGAAATCTGGTCACAGTGTCTCCCTCCACAGAAATGGGAGAAACTCTCCTCCCAGCAGCTGGCCAGGCAAAGAGAATAGACACCTGTCGGTGTCCCTCCATCATACTTGTCTTACCTACCCTAGCACATTCTCCTGTACCTGTGTGCTACCACTGTATCCATTTTCTGTTTAGAGAAATAACAGTTAATTCTTCTTGGAAGACTTTTGTAAGATAAGGCTGGATATCATTATTGGTTCCAGAATCTCTGTCTACCAGCTCTCTTTTCTTCCAATTAAATGGATTTTAGAGGTTATAACCTATTAGTTGGTCATTAAAAATGAAAAACCATTAGTTTAATTTCCAATTTCATCACAAACCCATTCCATAAATGTGTACTGTGGCATCACTATGTATTGAGCCTGATGCAGTTTCATATAGGAGAGGTTTTGTGTTTTATTTATGTATGTATTTATGTTTAAGGATATTGTCTACATAATTTATTCTTTTTAATGAAACAGAACTGCAATACCATTTTAAAATAGAAGTCTATGTTTCATAATATTTTTCTTCATTTATCTTTAAGTCAAAATTTATTTATTTATTTAATTTTTAAATTTTATAATTTATTGTCAAATTGGCTAATATACAGTGTGTAAAGTGTGCTCCTGGTTTTGGGGGTAGATTCCTGGGGTTCATCACTTACATACAACACCCAGTGCTCATCCTAACAAGTGCCCTCCTCAAGGTCCATCACCTGTTTTCCCCTCTCCCCCACCCTCACTCCCCAAAAGACCTACTCTTTTAGGAAGCATAGTTTTATTTTTTATTTTTTAGCACAACAGAATATAAATGTCATGATGTCTAATTTAAAATAGTGTTTTTCTAGGGAGAATTGTAACACTAGTGTAGAAACACTAGTGTGGGTAATTGTCTTTTGGCTAAGATAAGTTGGTTTTGGACCATAAATTCTTGAATTGTTCAAAGGTCATGAAACTTGGCACATGTCTGTTTTTTCTTTAGAGCCTTTGTATAATTTAATTTATTTATTGTTGGCTTTTCCATGACGTGTGTTCCTTAATGAGGAATTTTAATTTGTAAGAATTTTTAAATAACAAAAGTCTTATCTTTATATTTTATCAGCATTTATTTCCATTTTCACTAATATTTCTTGAATGATATTATGGTGCTCCTTTCATGTTCTGTAGCTTTAAGAAAAAAAAATCTGGGGGTCACCTGAATGGCTTAGTCGGTTAAGCATCCAGCTTCAGCCTAAGCCATGATCTCCTTTTGAGTTCCAGCTCCACATCCGGTTCTGTGCTGACCGCTCAGAACCTGGAGCCTGTTTGAGTCTGTGTCTCCCTTTCTCTCTCTGCCCCTCCCCCACTCACACTCTGTCTCTCTCAAAAATAGACATTAAAAAAATTAAAAAAAATAATAAATAAATCTGATAATGTAGGTCTTTTTATCCATCTGTTTATGTAATAGAACTCTTTCTATGCCGTTAAAATCAAAAGGACTTATTTCTGAATTGAGTAGGAAAATTAAGACTATACTTAGCAGAAACTCATCTATTTTGGGAAGGATGAACACTTTGGAATATTTTCTGAGATCCCTTTACTATCACACAGAGTACCACAAAAGGAAGGGTGCTGCAGTCCCATTATAGTATTCTGTTAGGATTTATGCGGTGGAATGCCTTAAAGATAGAGCCAATGCATTTAATTTAGTTTAACAATTATTCTCTCCTCTAACCAGATTAAACTCATGGTTGATATTTTATACCACATTTTGTTTCACAGTATATGGTATAATTAATGAGGAATCAGAATCGCTTTGAAAAATAATGCTATCTTTTTAAAACGCAAGGTTTTCTCCACATTGAAGTACAGGCATCCCTTTCAATCAGATATTAAATTCTCATGGAATCACTGGATTGGTTTCAGCTTTAATCACTCCTAGACGAAACCCATAATTTTCAAAAGAGTACATTTTGTTGGCAGCGGACCTGAGGTTTCTGGTATTTCTGTTTTGTAATTTATTGTCTGCATCAAAACTTAAATTTATAGCTTATTCTGTATTCTATCATTTTTCTCCTCATGAACATTTAGGAAGAAAGCATTTTTAGCTTAACTAAGGCTTTATAAGAAGAGATAAATGTAAGACATATTTTAACGTGTTAGCTTCAGAGTCTCTGGCTTCATCTCCTGCCAATAATCATCCTCTCCAAGACTGAGATAAGGATGAAATACAAGTGATTACAAAGCAGGAACAAAGTAATCAGATCAGCTTACATTTGTGACTGTCCATGAACCTTATTATGATATATTCAACAATATAATAGAGGAAACAACATTAAACATTACTATTTCGTCTTGTTATGTGTACTATTGTTCTGTTCAGAGAGTGTCAAAGGTCTTTCTCTTATTGACTAATTTTTCTTCTTCTCATCTGAGCCTGATAGCAATAGGTAAAAAGTTAAAATTAAACTGAAGGACTCATGTTAGTATTCTAATTAATGGCTTTTTATTTTTATTCTGAAAATATATTAAGAAAAGGAAAGATGAATAAAGGAGTATTTCCACAAAATAAAATAGTATGCATCTTTATTGTTTCACAAGTGATTAATATTTTTCCAGGAAAGCACTTTTTTTTTTTTTTTTTAGAGCAGCTGAAGTTCTCGGTTCCTTTCTGCACAAGTATTCCTCAGGATAAAATCAAGGTTAGAGTTAGGTACAATTTTCCAACAAATAGCATTACTATCTGCCAATTTCAAGACACATTTAATTCATAAGCTGTGTGAGTTTGAAAGAAGAATGATAGGGTAGCTCAATTTTATAAATAGCACATATAAATTGTAGGGTTAATTATTTAAATAAAAGTTAAGGTATAAAAATAATTTTATTTTTCCTGGTAGAAGGAAGTTAAAGAGAGCCATTTTGAAGACGATTGTAAAAACTGTGCTATAAAAATGGAAAGGTAAAGATTTGAGATGTCTTGTCAGTTTTCAAATCAATTTATTCTAAATTGACAGCTTAAAATTTTTAAACATGAGTTGGTAAACTTTAATCTGATTAAGCATATGTCTTTGGGTGAGAATATTTTAAGGTCTCTGAATGTCTCAAAAATTTAACAAAATCTGGTTCCTAGCTTAGCATATGGCCTATACTAGAGAGATATCTCTCACTTGATGGAAAAGTGCCCAGGACCCACAACTATTCCAGTTGGTTCTCTTCAGGCAGTTGTATACCATGCACATACCTCTTTTAAAGCACTTGCCAAACCATAATTATGCATGTTGGTGTTTTTTTTTTCCCCCACTACGAACTATTTGAGAAAATATAGTAGTTTTTTGTTAAATGTTCATTGAATGAATTACTTTGGTTTGCAACTGGGTAGGTCTCTAAAATTTCCAATTTTATTTCATAGGATTATAAGGCAAATTTTTGCTCAGAGGATTATAAAAATCAAGGAGCTTAGTGTTTGATAACAGACAATGATAATTAAAAATCTTTCTTTAGGGTGGAATAAGCTTCATAAATTCTACTTCCATGGAAAAACTATAAAGAACTTTCTTCTATAAGGGAATTGAGTTGATTTTAGATTTGATAACTTTTAACAATTAGAAATACAATCACAATACTTGCCATATTGAATATTCTAGTGAATCTGGCACTCAGCTAAATACTTTACTGTCCTCACAACTCTGTGAAGATTTTGATGTTCAGAGATACCAAGTAAATTCCCCAAAGCAGCAGAGCTCGTAAGTTACTGAATTGGACTTTATGTGATTATCTCCCAGCCTTTCCCTGTTCACCAGGCAACAGTGACAGTGACCAGCTAAAGTGAAATATTGACCAAGAAACGATGATTTTGGATTTCTGTCTACAATACTTTATTTTATTACTTGATAAAATATATTTAAATCCTCATCCAATTAGAAACCAAATCTTCTTTGTTTTTTAATGAGGAACAATTAAAGGGACTTGGAAATTACTTAGCTCTGAGACTTGAGTAAGGGAGGTTTACAAACTAGCTCAATCCCTTGAGTTACTGAAAGAGATGAAGTGCATTCCAGTGAAAGAGGTTTGGGCTGGAAACAGGCACACCTTTCTGATGTCCTTAATTAAATGAAGGAAAAGTATGAATTCTTCTGCCTCTGAGCCTAGATGAATGGGTTTTTAAAAGGCTGTAATGGTTTGCACTAACTCCCTTCCTTCTGTCTGGTAGGAACAGACAGTCAACCCTTCAAAGATTTTGGGATTATAAAAGCCAAGTAGATTTCCTCAATTGTTGAAGCTTTTACACCACTCATGAAAATAATGTAATGATAAATATCTCTATATCTTTAAAGAAGCTGTGCTTTTAAATATAAATAGAAAGCCCTTTCGGCTTTCAGTGTACATTTCCCCTTTTTCTTCAGATCTGAATGCTATTCAGATCTGAATCTCCAACTATATAACCAAAGTGAGATTTATTTTCCTGAGACTATCTCTAATCCTACAAATGGTTTTGTACTAATGATTGAAAATCAAACAAGGCTTTTGTAGTCTTCAGAGGATTTATTCTACCAAATACATAGCTGGTCAGATTAACAAAGTATAGGAATGCTTAGGTTTAGCATGAATCATTTTGGGGGTGGTTAATTTGATTATGACTAAAACAGAGTCACGAGCCCATGAAATCTTTGAAATCCAAACTAATTAGATAGTTTAGGCATCACAAAAAGTTTATGAGCCCTGTTCGATTATTTTCCCTTTAGAAGTAGTTTACTTTCTAACTTCATTTAGAGTACAACTGATTCATTCTGTCTTCAGATTTTTAGACCTTAATCCTACTTCCAGAGCGGAGGTTAGACTGATTAAATATCTCTGACTTAACAGTGCTTACAGTTCCATCAGAGATCTCCTTTCAGGTGAGAAACACCCATGATAGTTTATTGGCATAAATTCCCACAAGAACTTTGATTTACAGTGCTTGGTCACAGTCCTTGGCTCTTAGTTATAATGTAGTGCTGAGCTCAGAAACTATTTTCTACCAAAAATCTGATTTACTAGCTCTCATTTTGAAAACAGGGCCCCACGGTTGGTTATTCTGCACAAAATATAATGACTTTTAATGACAATATTACTGATAACTTACATTAGTTAAGAATCTTTAAAAATAGAATTCAAAGCATGTGCCATTTATGTCTCATTTGGTTGTAGTCCAATCTGGCAGAAAATATATGTTTTTAATAAAAATATTTTATTGGAGAATGTTCTGACACAACTTTATTCAAATTAATAAATCTAAAAAAAAACCATCAATACACTCCTGCTGGCTAAGGTGTCAAAAAGCAATCTATGGTTACAGTTCTTTTTAATGGAGATTTAATATATTTTTATTAAAATATATTTTGTATTACAGAGAAAAAAACCCTACTCTTTGTGGCTGCTAGAAGGAGTGAATCAAGATGATACATTTGACAAATAACTACTCATCAATTTAAAAAAAATCAATTTTAGTAAACTTTTAAGCTATTTAAACTCAAAATAACCTTTCATCCAAATTTTAATGCAGTCTGAGTATTGCTCTATTTCACAGTTGCAGCATTATTCACCTAATGCAGTTATCTTTCTTGATCTTCCAAGGGCTCTGAGTAGTTTTTTCATTTTTTGAGTAAATTTCAATATTTTAAACAGCCTATTGAAAGTTGTGTTTGCCTACTGTAAGTTCTCACAGAGTAACTAAGATGTTAACCTTATTTGATTTTGGCTGGAAAAATACCTGCTCATTACACTAACACGGATCATATGCTCAGATCTTTGATGGTAACAAATTTAACTGAAATGCAGGAAAAAAACTAATGTATTCATTATTTAAAATATTCAAATAGTTTAAGCCATTTCTCTAGAGCATGTTGCTGAGTATTAAAATCGTATTATTTGTATGATTCATTTATTCATTTCATTCCATTCAGTTGTTAGTTTACCCTTTCAATTCATCCTAAAATCTTTATTGATTACATTTCATTGGCTGTAACCTGGGGCTGCAATGATAAATACCATATTTTTCTGACTGTGATGGAGACAAATGGTTGAGCTGGGTATAGATACTGTTGAAAAGTAATTATGCAATTATATGCTTAGAGTATGTCAGAAATGATATGGTGCCTGAGGAGGAAATGACAGACTTTTCCTGGTATGAAGTCCAAAAATACATCATAAGACAATTTGATTAGGATCTTTAGGATGCATACGAGTTTTCTAAGTGAGCTGGGAGTGAAGGAAGGACAATCTAGGTGGAGTTAGTAACATGAAGTTAGAAGGTGACCACAAGGTCAAAGAACTCCAGTGGTTTTTTGTGATTGAAGGACAGCATGCAAGTGAGGAGTAGGTGGAAGGCATGGCTGGAAAGGGGAGGAAGGGCTAGATCAAGCTTCTCTCCTGAGGAGTTTGTTCTTAGTCCTTGTCCTTAATTTCAGACTTTTTTCTTCTCCATAATTATCATTATAATTAGAAGCCATGTGTGACATGAAGTCTAAAATTAAGACCCCATCTTATGTGCCGTCTTGACATATAGTGAAAGAGGGGCCTCAAGTAGCCTAATTGCAAGTTCCCCTCCCACTTTCCACCCACAGATAAGGTCCCCTAACCCTCCTTATCAAGCTGACCAGGTGAAGTTCCTGCTGATTCAGACAAGCCAGTCACAGCCTTCTGCAAACCAGGGGACATGTATGTCACCCTCTGATACTACAAAGCCTGCTTCTCCCTAGTTATATACTTTGTTCCTGAGCACAACCCTCATGTGGCTGAGCGTGCTGTGCAGCATTCCCTTCCCCTGGGCTGTGAGTACATGTGACTAATAAACTGTTGTTGATTCCATCTGCCCAGTGGTAGAGGTCAGGTATTTGGCCATCCCTATAACAGTAATGTTGGGACCCTTCCTCCTTACTCACTGACAGGGTAAATAGATGATTGTAACGCTGTGTCAGGGAAAAATTAAACTATCTGAACACCAGCTAGGAGTTATCTTTACAAAATTTTCTGTTCCTGCTCATTGCTCATGACTAGTAAGTTTAGGGGACAAAGGAGGAAAGCGAAATAGAAATTCTTATGATAAGAAAGAGGCAATCTCACATGTTTCTATTAAGTTATCATAGACAATGTTTTATATTTTGTTATTTAATGCAGAATAGTAAATTTTGCAAAGAAAAGTTCCAGACAATATTTTGCTTTGTGAGTTATTGAAATAAGAAGATGATAAATTCTTATTTTTAGAGGTAACTTTTCTGAATTCTTAGGAGGTATATCCTAGGCCAAAAAGACAACTAGCATGTGGACATGGTTCTTGTTGGTGAAGATTAATAGTTCTGGGTCTGTTATATCACTGGCTCTGTTAGAAGAGGAAAAATTGATTCTGCTGAGCTTTAGATTCCATGGTTCCACAGCTGATGTGACACTTTCTGGTCAGGAAATGGATATATCGACTGATAATGAAAAAGTGAGGAACAGAAGTAAATCTAAAGAAGAGGACAGGGCAGCCTATAATTTTCAGTTGAATACAACAGTTTTATGTGGTTCATCCCAAATATAACGCTGAATTCACAAAAAGTAGGGGAAATCCTCATGGGTCGAATACCAAAAGCAAGCTGAAATTCAGAATGTTTGGTTATTCTGCCAGTATCATGCTCATTAACTGTGGGGATTGGGTTTTACTATGAACTCAGTGAAGGGAGAGAAAGATTTGGAGCTGAGTGATATGAGGACTGGAATTGCCTCCTTTTCATAAAGCCAGGATCTTTGAAGGGTTACCCTCTAAATTACAAGATGGATAAGAAGAAAATTGCAAAGGGAAATGACAAGCAAATATTCTTATATCAATCTGGACTCAGTGTAGGAAAAAGGAATCTTTAACCCCAAGCCTACCCCTAAGTGGGTTTGAGATTTGAATTTACATAATCTCTGCTAATAAGGAAAATTTGTGCCGAAAAATTAAAATTAGTTTACCTCATGATGCTTATAGAAATTGAAGAGTAGCTTGAATTGGACCAACTCTTGTGGATAACAATGATAAACTGTGGGCAAAATACAAAAAATAAAATTGTTTAAAAGTACTGGACCAAGTGATCAGTAGAAACTGCAGTAGAGTCCATGCTTGTAAAGACATAATGGAATTGAATGCTTTTTGAGATTTTATGAGTTTTGCACCTAAGGGAAGCTCTACCATGGAGCAACTAAAACTCAGCAAGAAACCAGCAGACTTACCGAATGAGGAATCAGAGAAGACAACATAAGGTTACACAGGAGCTAAAAAGTGAGGGGAGAAGCCAGGAAAAGAATGAGTCACAGAAAAGAAGCCCCGTATGTTGCATATAAACTCTGCCCATACCCGTGGATGACCACTGAGTTACACATGTGCCCATTAAGCCCAGCTAAGTCGAGGTAAGGATAAATTACCTGAACGGAGATTCTAGCTGCTGCCCACCAGCAGGAAGACAGAATTTGGAGCCAAATTAACCATCTGCTAAAACTAAGCAACAGTGACAAAAAGATTCTTCAGGGGACCATAATAGAATTTGGAGTCTTTATAACATGTCATTCAAGATAGCCAGGCTACAAACATTTCTAATCTCTGGACATACAAAGGAACAGGATAATGTAAACTATACTCACAGAGAAAGTATAAGTCACAAAGATTGACCCAAAGATGTTCCAGGTGTTGCAGTTAGCTAGCAAGGATTTTAAAGCTATTCTCAAGGGTATAAAGGAAAATATGTTAATAATGAATTATATAGGACTTTCCAAAACTAGAAACTATAAAATATACTCAAATGGAAATTCTAGGATTGAAAGATGAAATATTGATGAGGCAACTGGGTGGCTCAGTTGTTTAAACGTCCAGCTAGCTCTTGATTTCGGTTCAGGTCACAATCTCACAGTTCGTGAGTTCAAGCCCTGAGTCGGGTTCTGCACTGGCAGTGTGGAGCCTGATTGAGATTCTCTCTCTCTCTCTGTCTGTCTCTCTCTCTCTCTGCTCCTCTCCTGCTTGCTCTCTCTCTCTCTCAAAATAAATAAATAAACAGAAAAAAAGAAAAAAAGAAAAAGGAAATATTGGAAATAGAAAATTCCCTGGATTGGTTTAAGATAAAACTGGAGAAGCAGATGTGTTGGTGAACCTGAAGATGAATTGCTAGAAATGATCTGATCTGAATAAAAAGGGAACACAATTAAGTAAATGAAAAGAGTTCCAATGACCTGTAGGATGGTATCAAAATGTAATTAGAGTCTCAGAGGGAGATGAGAGAGAGAATGGAGCAGAGAAAATATTTGAATAACTAATAATCAAAATCTCTCCAAATTTAGTAAAAGATATAAACGTATACTTTTAAGAAGCTCAGATAGTCTCCAAAGTGTTTAATTCAAAGAAAACCATGACTGAGCATATCACAATTCAACTTCTACAAATTAAATATAAAGAGGAGATCTTGGAAGCAATTAGGGGAAAATAATGCATTACATACAGAGGAAGAACAATACGATGATGGCTAACTTCTCCTAAGAAACAGTGGAGGCCAGAAGACAACAGAATGACACCTTTAAATGCTGAGAGAGAAGAAGAAAACTAAATTGTGTAGCCAGGGAAAATTCCTTCAAGAATGAAGACAAAATGAAGACATTTTCAACTAAAAGAAAACTAAAAAAATTTATTAATAAATTTTATAAATTAAATAAATTTTATAAGTAAAATTTATTAATCATACAGATTTGTATGACAAAGTATGCTGAAGGAAGTTTGCCAAGCTGAAGACAAATAATGTTGAGTAGAAACTCAGAACTGCAGGAAGGAATGCAGAGCATGGAAAATAATAAATATGTGGGTAACCACAATTTTCAAAAATTCCTTTGAAATACCTATAACTGTTTAAAGCAAAAATTTTAACATGATGATATGTTTGTAGCATAATTAAATGTATTTAAGGCAACTGGAACATAAAAACCAGGGTAGGGGGTGAAGACTACACGTATTCTTGTATGGTACGTGAATTAAATTTAGATTTTGTATTGCTTGGTTTAGACCTTAGGACAAATGGAAAACTTTCCAAGACTAATTTGTAAAAACCAGCCTATAATATTTGTATTAGTTTTAATGTAAGCCATACTCACTGCCACAGTGGACAGACCCTGATATTTCAGTGGCTTAGCACAATCATTGCTTATTTCCTTCCCACGTCACAGTTTTGTAGAGTTCATTTTGGCTCTCTCACATAAGCCTCAGTAATTGAGTGATTCGGGGATGTAACCTGCTTCCATCTTGCATCTTAGTTATCTGAAGGTGAAAAGAGAGAAGCCATATCTGTTTCTAGCCGCCTTGTGCCAGAGGTAAGTAGGTAGATGCAACCTTAACAGAGGTTGTATATGACTTCTACTCACATTTATTTAGCAAGGATTAGTTACAAGCTCATACCTAAACTCTTGAGACCAAGGAAATGTATTTCTGTGTTCGAAAAAAATCAAAGTACTTGGTGAACACCTAACAGTGTCTGCCACAATGTCCAAGTTGGTGGAGGGAAAAATGAGTAAGTAAAAACCTCAAAAATTTAATCAGTTAAAACATTCAAAAATTGAATAAAAATGAAATAGAAAAAGTGAAACAAAAATAAAACAGATATGTTGGAAACATTTAAATGTGTAAAGAATTGTAATAAAAGAAACGTTAACCTCTTTAATTAAAAAACAATGGAGATGAGACTGAATCAAAAAATGAATTCTAGACATCTGCTTTTTATAAACCACTGATTTTTAATGTTCGAATGCAGGATGTTGAAAATAAAGAGGCAAAAACTGATAAACTAGTAAAATGCTAATTAAAGCATTTGGTTGTATCAGGCAAAATAGATACTAAGACATCAAGCATTACTGGGGAGACAGAGGGTCACTTCGTAATGGTAAATATTTAATTCATGACGGAAGAATACTTCTAATTATGAATGTAGCTAATAAAATGGCTTCAAACTATGTTGAGCAAAAATTGCTGGTATCACAGGGAGAAATTAACGGACCCATTATAATTCCCTGAGATTTGATGATGACACTTTCAATTACTGATAGAATAAGTATGTAGAAAGCCCAGTAAAACTAGAGATAATTTGAACAGAACAATGAATAATTTCGATCACACACACACGCACAGAATCCCACAGACAACCTCTAGAAAATAGATATTTTCTTAAATATAAATGAAATATTTACAAACACTATGTCTTATGCCATAAATCCCAAACTTCACAGCAACTTACTATTATGAACAAATTCCTTGGCCATAACATAACTAAATTAGTAGGGAATTCTGAAATTGGAAAAAATCCTCATATTTTTAAAAATTAAAAGGGAAAACTACTTTTAAATAACCCATGAATCTAAGAAATCTTAACAGTAATATTTAAAGATGTATTGAGAATGAATGGCAATGATCACACTACATATTTTAACTTGTGATATGAAGCAAAAGGAATACAATGAGGAAAATCAGGATAAACCCAAAAATGATAGAAGGAAGGAAACAGTAAAGATGTGAACAGATATTACTGAAATGGGATATGAGTATGCCAAAGAAAATCAAAGCTAAAATTTAGTCTAAGAGAGTAGGAACTGATCATTCTCTGGAGAAATTGATTTTTTTTAAAGTAGGTAGATGCAAATAAATATGAGAAATGATAAAGGTGTGGTGCCAAGATGGTGACCTCGGAGACTTCTGAACTTCCCTCCTCCCACAGACACACCCAATATACAGCTTTACATGGAGCACTTTCTCTGAGAGAAGTCCAGAGATTCTGTGAGTGACTCCAACACACTGGATGAATGACACTATCAAAACAGGTAAAAATAAATAAAGAAAGAAAGAAGGCTGAAACACACTCTCCTTAAAAACTCTAATCCTGGCATAGCTTCATGCAATTGGGAGAGAACCCCCACCTCCCCACTGTGGCATGAAGTGTTTAGAACACATATCTAACACCCTACTTTTAAGACTCTCGCCCAAGGGAGTGAGTGACTTATTAGATTAGGAAGGAGTTTCTGAAAGGAAACACCAACCACAAAGGAAAATGATGAAAACTTGACCACACTGCAATGAAAACTTACATGTGTTGACAAAAGACATCATGACAATCATGAAAAGGGGAGCCAAGACTTTGAAGATGTTTACATGACATCTAATTGACAAATATTTTGCATGCAGATTATATCACATTTTCCAACAAATGAATAAAAATCAGACCACCCAACAGAACAATGAGCAAATATATAAAAGAAAACATGAATAACCAGTAAATATATACTGGCCTCTAATATTTTGTAATGCTTTACTTCTCATTCTCAATGGAGTAGGTACACTATACAGAGGGCCATCTTATTTTCTCCATTTATATATCTGAAGTACATCACAATAAATAAAAAAGTGTGTTTCAAAAGAGGTTTGAGTGTCATTTGAGTCCAAATCTGGTAAATAAGGTAACCAAGACTTTTTGGATATAAATGATTAAAAATGAGGCAGGTTTGGGGCATCTGGGTGACTCAGTTGGTTGAGCATCCAACTTCAGCTCAGGTCATGATCTCACAGTTTGTGAGTTCAAGTCCCGCGTCGGGCTCTGTGCTGACACCTCAGAGCCTGGAGCCTCCTTTGGATCCTGTGTCTCCCTCTCTCTCTGCCCCTCCCCTGCTCATGCTCTGTCTTCCTCTCAAAAATAAACATTTAAAATTTTTTAGAAATGAGGCAGGTTTTTTTTTTCTTGTGTATGCATGTTTTTTGTAAACTGGCTCTGAAGCATTTCCTCAGACAGTTTTTATAATATAATAAGAAACGGCTACATCATTGTTTCTGTGTGTGGCTTCCCAAGGTGACTTCTTTGAAGGGGACAAGGCTCATTTGGATATACAAGATGTCCAAGTTCAAGTTTGTATGTTTAAAGTCTCAGCCACCTTTCTTTATTTCAGAAACTTATATTGGAGATATTAATTACGTTGGAGAAACTAGACAAATATGGAAAATGCTTCCATGCCAAATATCAAATGATTCAAACATATTTTTTTTTCTTTTTTGAGATGTTGAGAACTACAGGGCTTTCTTTGAAGATAATTTTCTACTACTTCTGTATTTGACTAAAAGCCTCACATGAGAACTATTTCATTTATCACTAGGCACTCGATGAGCCAGCCAAGACTGAAAGTGTCTTCAAGGACAACACATTAGACCCGCCTCTGGAGGTAATGACTTCAGACTACCCATGCTTTTGAAACAAAGATCCCGAAACTCATTGCTAACTCAGTACTGGTTTCAATTCTTCCAGTTTTGTTTCCCTGCACAGCTCAGACAGCAAACTGAAGAGCTCTGTGCTACCATTGATAAGGTCTTACAGGATTCCTTGTCTATGGTAATGCCTTAGACTAGAATGTGCAATTCAAACATTTGCTTTGCTTCTCTTCATTTTCCTCTTTTTGAGTAAGATGTATCATAGGCTTGTCCTTTTTTTTTTTTTTTTTTTCCAGAATTCTTCTGATTCTCCTTCAAGTTCCTCACAGACATTGTTGGTTTCTGACACAATGAAAGTATGTATATATTTAATATAATTTACTGAAACTTAAGAGTTAGCAGATCAGTAGTTTTAAACTGCAGGTTGAGGCTCCATAGTGAATTGGGAAGTTAATTTAGTTGAATATCAACCAGCATTTTAAAAAAAGAACAGTAAGAATGTAAAATACCAGACTCTGTTCCAAGTAGTGAGTGGGTATTATTTACATATGTTTCAATTTGTTTACGTGTACGTATAGAAGTATGTGTGTACAGGGTTGCAAAGTAAATTTATTTCTAACTATGGCTTAAGTTCAAGACAGTTTGAAAGTCAAAGTATTAGACTATGTCCTTTTTGCTGGCATTTTAGAAAGCATCTTAAGAACAGCATATAGAATTTGTGGCTTATTCTTATCTCATACCATATTTTCAGTAGTTAGTAATTGATTATCACTTAGAATTACAGAAGTGGAAAAGGAAGTAGACTGAAGTTACATCAGGCTAAGAACTTTTGACACAGTTGTTATTCCTGGAATTTTTTTTTCTTTTCGTTGACTAAGTTTATTCATTGTTCTTTGACTCAGAGGGACAGAAACCTGGATGCTTTAGATGGTTAGGATACTACTAAGTCATTAATTGTTGTAACTGAGTATTTAATTATTTCCTTCTTGTAATGTAGCCATTTTCAATTGTTGGAATAAAAGACTACATTTCCCTAAATTACTATTTTCCGAATGCTTAATACAGATCTACTCATCACATTTTCAAAATGGCTGTGTTTTTTTTTTTTTTTTTCCTTATAATTGTCAGGATTTTTTTCTTTTTTGTCAGTCTTATTTTAACTCTTGGAATTAGTATTAATGCTTTTTTCACGTTCCTCTTAAAACTTGTACATTGTGTATACAAAGCAGATTTTATTTATTAAAAAAAATTAATGAAGGAGGGGCAGAGAGAGAGGGAGACACAGAATATGAAGCAGGCTCTAGGCGCTAAGCTGTCAGCACAGAGCCTGACGCAGGGCTTGAACCCATGGACTGCGAGATCATGACCTGAGCCAAAGTTGGACACTCAACCGACTGAGCCACCCAGGCACCCCCAAAACAGGTTTTAAATGTACAGAATTGCTGGGGTGCCTGGGTGGCTCAGTCAGTTAAGCATCTGACTTGGTTTTGGCTCAGGTCATGATCTCACAGTTCATGAGTTCAAGCCCCGTGTCTGGCTCTGTGCTGACAGCATGAAGCCTGTTGGGGTTCTCCCTCTCCCTCTCTCTCTCTGCCCCTTCCCTGCTTGTGCTCTCTCTCTCTCAAAATAAATAAATAAACTTAAAAAAATAAATATACAGAATTGCTTATAACTAAAAGAGTAATTTTTAATTAGAGTATCATAGACAATTATCCATTAATAATGACTTAGAAACTCAGTAACCAATAATCATCAATATTAAGAAATTATATTTTAGTGGGGAGTACCTACAAATGGAGAATTGTGATTTTGTATTTATCTATTTCATTGTGTATTCTTTAATCTAAAAATATGAAAAATATGAATTAAAAATATGAAAAATTTTAATCTAAAAATCATTTAATCTAAAAACATGAAACATTGATTTGCCAGAGACTATATAAATTTTAAAATATATTTTTGATTCCATTTGTTAGACATATAAAAAGTACTTTAGGGGCACCTGGGTGGCTCAGTTGGTTAAGCATCTGACTCTGGATTTCAACTCAGGTGATGATCTCATGGTTCATGAGTTTGAGCCCTGCATCAGGCTCTGCACTGACAGCACTGAATGTGCACTGATTCTCTGCCTCCCTTTGTCTCTGCCCCTCCCCTGCATGTCCTCCCTCTCTCTCTCTCCAAAATAAACATTTTTTTAAAAAAAGGAAAAAAGTATTTTATATTATATTTTATAATAAAAATAAGACTTAAGTGGTAATATGTGAATAATAATATATATTATTGATTTATTTAACAAATACTTAATGCTCATGGCATTAAAAATAATTATTCTAGGTAACTAAATTTAAGATAACTATTTCATTCTAACAAGTATTTATTAAGTGCCTTCTGTGGGCCTGGTGCTGTGGGGCATTGGGGAGATAATGGTGAGCAAGACAAAGTAACCTAAGGGGAACCTGAGGGGGATACTTTGGCTATAGTGATCAGAAAGTAGACTTCAAGCTGACAGCAAAAATGAAAGCGTCCTCCATAGAAAGATCAGGGAGATTAGCCCTCAAGCAGAGGTGTAAAGCATGTGCACATTTCCTGAGACAGGAAGGAACTTCGAGTGCATGAAGGGGAAGGCCAGCATGGCTTCAGTATAGTGAGCCAGGGATGAAGTGTGTCAGATGAGAAGGGTGGGCGAGGGATAGTGATAGTTAACGCACACCTTGGAGATATTGCTGGTTCAACTCTGGACCACTGCGATAAGGGGAATAGTACAGTAAAGTGAATCAAATCAATTTTTTAGTTCCCCAATGTATACAAAATTTATGTTCATACTATACCATAGTCTACTAAGCGTGCAAGAACATTATGTCTAAAAAACAATGTACCTATCTTAATTAAGAATACTTTATTGCTAAAAATGCTAACCATCCTTAGAACTTTCAGTGTGTCATAATCTTTTTGTGGGTAAAGGGTCTCGCCTTGATGTTCATGGTGGCTGACTGATCAAGGTGGTGGTTGCTGAAGGCTGGGGCGGCTGTGGCAACTTCTCAAAATAGGACAACAATGAAGTTTGCTGCATCAACAGACTCTTGCTTTCACGAATGATTTCTCTGTAGCATGTGATGCCGTTTGATAGCATTTTACCCATGGTAGAATTTTTTTCAAAATGAGAGTCAGTCCTCTCAAATCCTGCCACAGCTTTATCAACTAAGTTTAGGTCACACTCTAAATCCTTTGTTGTCATTTCAACAGTCTTCCTGGCATCTTCACCAGGAGTAGATTCCATCTCAAGAAACCACTTTCTGTGCTCATCCATAAGAAGCAGCTCTTCATCTGTTCAAGTTTGATCATAAGATTGCAGCAATTCAGGCACATCTTCAGGCTCCACTTTTTTTTTTTTTTTAATTTTTAACGTTTATTTATTTTTGAGACAGAGAGTGACAGAGCGTGAATGGGGGAGGGGCAGAGAGGGAGACACAGAACCAGAAGCAGGCTCCAGGCTCCGAGCCATCAGCCCAGAGCCTGATGCGGGGCTTGAACCCACGGACCGCGAGATCGTGACCTGAGCTGAAGTCGGACGCTTAACCGACTGAGCCACCCAGGCGCCCCCAGGCTCCACTTTTATTGCTCATTCTCTTGCTATTTGTACCACGTCTGCAGTCACTTCTTTTTGCTGGTGGAGGATCTTGCTTTGATGTTGATGGCTACTGACTGATCAGATTGGTGGTTGCTGAAGGCTTTGGTGGCTGTGGCAATTTATTAATGTAAAATGATAGTGAGTTGGGGTGTCTGGGTGGCTCAGTCAGTTAAGCATCTGACTTCTGATATCGGCTCAGGTCATGATCTCATGGTTCATGAGATTGAGCCCCGTGTCAGGCTCCGGGCTGAGCATAGAGCCTGCTTGGGATTCTCTCTGTCCTCTCTCTCTGCTCCTCCCCACCAGCACTCTTCCTCTCTTTCTCAAAATAAATTTAAAAAATAAACATTTAAAGTAAAATTAAATAAAATAAATTAATAGTGAAGTGTGGCACATCCATTAAGTCTACATTTCAGGAATGATTTCTCTGTGGCATGTGATGTTGTTTGACAGCATTGTCCCCATAATGGAAATTATTTTAACATTGGAGTCAATCCTGTCAAGCCCTGCTACTGCTTTATCAACTAAGTTTAGGTCCTATTCTAATTCCTTAATTCTCGTTTCAACAATGTTCCTGGCATCTTCACCAGTAGTAGTTTCCATTTCAAGAAACTGCTTTCTTTGCTCATCCATAGGAAGTAACTCCTTATCCACTCAGGTTTCATCATGAGCTGGCAGCATTTCAGTCACATCTTCAGGCTCAACTTCTAATTCTAGTTCTCTTGCTGTTTCTACCACATCTGCACTTACGTCCTCCACGGAAGTCTTGAACCCCTCAAAGTCATCTATGAGGGTTGGAATCCACTTCTTCCAAACTCTTGTGAATGTTGATAGTCTCGTCTCTTCCCATGAGTCACGGATATTCTTAAAGATACCAAGAATGGTGAATCCTTTCTGGAAAATTTTCTTTTCCCTCCCGCTTAAAAAAAAATTGCAACAGAGGTGATACATAGTATTACATTAATCTTGGGTTACAACATCATGATTTGACAATTCTATATATTATGCTCTGTGACCACAAGAGTAGCTACCATCTGTCATCATACAATGCTGTTATGGTACCACTGACTGTATTTCCTGTGCTGTATCTTTTCTTCCGGTGATTTATTCATTCTATAACTGGAAGCCTGTATCTCCCACGCCCCTTAACCCATTCTGCCCTTCCCTCTTCCCCCTCCCCTCTGGCAACCATCAGTTTGTTCTCTGTATTTAAAAGTCTTTTGCTGCTTTTGTTTGTTTGTTCATTTGTTTTTTAAATTCCACATATGAATGAAATCATACGGTCTTTGTCTTTGTCTCATTTATTTCACTTAGCATAATACCCTCTAGGTCCATCCATATCGTTACAAATGACATAAGACTTCGAAGTCAACATTACTCCTTGATCCATGACCTAAAGAATGGATGTTATATTAGCAGTCATGACAACAGCATTCATCTTGTTGAACATCTTCATCAAAGCTCTTGGGTGACCAAGTACTTTGTCAATGAGTAGTGATATTTTGAAAGGAATCTTTCTTCCCGAGCAGTGGGTCTCAATAGTGGGCTAAAAATGTGCAGTAAGTCATGTTATAAACAGATGTGCTATCATCCAGGCCTTGTTGTTCTGTTTATAGAGCACAGCCAAAGTAAATTGAGCCTAATTTACTTCTCAAGAATTATTCCTAGAATTTTAAGAATCATCCATGAGCATAGTCTTCAGTTTAAAATCACCAGCTGCATTGGCCCCTAACAGAAGAGTCGGACTGTCCTTGGAAGCTTTGAAGCCAGACACTGACTTCTCCTCTCCAACTATGAAAGTCCTAGCTGGCACCTTCTTCCAATAGAAGCTGTTTTATCTACACTGAAAATCTGTGATTTGGTATGGCCACCATCATTAATTACCTCGGCTGGAGCCTCTGCATGACCCACAGCTTCTATATCAGCACCTGCTGCTTCACCTGGCACTTTAGTGTTATGGAGATGGCTTCTTTCCTTATATGTCATGAACCACTGGCTTCCAACTTTTCCGCTGCAGCTTCCTCACCTCTGCTGGCTTCCAACTTTTCTTCTGCAGCTTCCTCACCTCTCTCAGCCTTCACAGAATCGAAGAGAGTTAGGGCCTTGCTCTGGATTGGGCTATGATTTAAGGGAATGTGAATGGCTGGTTTGATCTTTTATCCAGATCACAAACTCTTTCTCCACATCAGCAATAAGACTGTTTCTCTTTCTTATCCCTCATGTGTTCACTGGAGCAGCACTTTTAACTTCCTTCAAGAACTTTTCCTTTGCAGTCACACCTTGGCTGTTTGGCACAAGGGGTCTAGATTTTGTCCTATCCTGGCTTTTGACATGCCTTCCTCACTAAACTTAATCATTTCTAGCTTTGATTCAAAGTGAGAGATGTGCAACTCTCCCTTTCACCTGAACACATAGAAGTCATTGTAGGGTTTTCGGTTGGCCTAATTTCAGTAACGTTCGTCTTGGGCAAGAGGGAGGCCCAAGAAGAGGGAGAGGTATTGGGGAATGGGTGTTGGTGGAGCGGTCAGAACACACTCAACATTTATAGATTAAGTTTGCCATCTTAAATGGGCATTGTTTGTGGCACCCCAAAACAAATATAATAGTGATACCAAAGATTACCGATCACAGATTGCCATAGAAAATATAATCATAATGAAAAAGTCTGAAGTATTGCAAGAGTTACCAATATGTGGCACAGAGATGCAAAGTAGCAAATGTTGGAAAATGGTGCTGATAGACTTGGGGTTCACAGAGCTGCCACAGACTTTCAATTTGTGAAGCACACAATATCTACAGAGAACAATGAAGTAAGGCACAATAAAACAAGGTATGCTTGTTTTTGTCATGGCGTGAAGTTTGGATTTCCAGGAAAATGGGAAGATATAAAAACATGGGGGAATAATATGAGGCCATATGGAAATGATCATGATGGCTACTGTGAGTAGGCCACTGAGGTTCGAGGGCTGTCAGTGAGGACGGCCTGGATGGGGTGGGCCCAGGAGAGCTAGAGAGAAGCATGTGGGTTTGTGAGAGACATTTTAGACTTGCTGTGGGTTTGGATGTGAGTGGTCAATGAGACAAGAATCGTGGATGGGCTCCAGGTCTCTGCCTTGAGCATAGACGACTATGTGGAAGGCATGGTGAGATGGAGGGAAGAGGGTTATGTTCATTTTGGACACGCTGAGTTTGAAATGCGTATCGGAGAGACTTAAACTTTGTGTCTGGAGCTAGGAGGGAGCCGAGGATGACGTGCACATCAATGTTGCAAGAGCCCTACGCAGAGCTCCAAGGAACAAAACACGGCACGTCCAATGAAGGAGGTGGCGGGGAGCCAATAGGGGACAATGAAAAGAAATGTCCATTGTTGTAAGAGGAAAATCAGAACAGTGTGGTAACATGGAAGCTACAAGAGGACAGTACTGAAGAGAATGTAATCGTGGTAACTTCTGCCAAGAGGAAGACAAAGAGAAAGCTGGAGTAGTGTTTATTAGGTTTGACTTGTATATTCTGAAGCTACATCGCTGTTGCTTATGTGTTGGTGTTCATTCTCATCCTTTTGATTTTATTACCTTTGGCAGCATACATAATCCTTTTGAATCTGAGGTTGTTCTTCTTAATCCAGTAAGAAAATGGTGACCCCTGGTAGGTTTTATATATATATATACATGAATTTATATATGTATATATATATTATATATTTATATATATATGTTATATAAATTCATGTTTTCCTAGATATAGCTTTTGTCACCATTTTCTATTACTTTTTTCCTTATTTTTTACTATTTTCTACTAGTTAAAAATCTTCTTGTCCCCTTTCATCTTATTATTTTCAGAATGACTTATTTCTGGATTTCACGTTTGTTCAATCCAAAAGTCTATTTACCTTGGAGCTTAATTTTTTTTTTTTTTTTTTACTTTCCTGCTTTCCTTCTATATTTGACATTTACTAATTTGATTTTTTTTTAATTTTTGACTATTTTCCTTACATTTTTGTTACTTTTCTTAGTTACACATACATTTTCAAAGGTAATAATTATGTTTATTTTCCTATTAATTTTAAAGCTTATAATATCTTTGTTTAAAGTTAGGAAAATACTATAGCACTTTTTCCTTCCATCCATTTTTAATTAAGATACACACAGACATCATTTGTTAGTATTGTTTTGACTTTTTTAACTGAATTTTTATGGTTATGTTTCTTGATCTCGTCTTTATTTAGATCCTGATTTCTCACACATGCATAGCTTTCTCCCAGATTTATTTTTTTTTCTTTGGTAGAATCTTGCTGAAAATTATATACAACAAGGTATTTTTGTGTTGATTCTATGGCCTATGTTTTTGAGAATATCTTTATTTTGCCCTTTCATTTAAATTATAGTTCTGTTGAACAGAAAAGTATAGGTCCCATCTCTTCAGCACTTTTTTTCCCTTGGTTCTTTTTCTTCAACAACATATTTGTAAAGTATTTTGCCAGGATGATATTTACTCCTCTGTTACAGAGTGGTGGCTTACAGAGGGGCTCTGTAATCTTTTAGATTTTTTTTTTTTTTTTTTGGCTATCCAGTTCTTACCTCTTATTAAGTTTTTTAATTTTAATTCCATTATAGTTAACATACAGTGTTATACTAGTTTTAGGTAAACATTGTAGGGTTTTTTTTTTTTAATTTTTGTTACCTTTATTTATTTTTGACAGAGAAAGAGAGAGACAGAGTGCAAGCTGGGAGGAACAGAGAGAGAGGGAGACACAGAATCCAAAGCAGGCTCCAGGCTCAGAGCTGTCAGCACAGATCCCAAAGAAGGGCTCAAACTCGGCAACAGTGAGTTCATGACCTGAGCTGAAGTTGGACACCCAACCGACTGAGCCACTCATGTGCTACATTTTTAATTTTTTTTAATCCTTATTTTTGACAGAGAGAAAGAGACAGAGTGCAAGCAGGAGAGGAACAGAGAGAGAGGGAGATACAGAATCCGAATATGTATACAATGTAGTTCTATACATTACTCAGTGGTCATCATGACAGGTGCCCTCCTTAATCCCCATCACCTATTTAACCCATTCCCCCACTCCCTTCCCCTCTGGTAACCATCAGTGTGTTCTCTGGAATTAAGAGTCTGTTTCTTGGTTTATAGAATTTTATCTATAATGTTACTGATTTTTTCTATAATGCAAGTATGCATTTTTTCTCTCGTTTATCTGGATTGGTACTCTCTGTGACTTCTCCTATGAAGTCTTCAATCTTTTCTGCTCCTCAGATTCAGGATAAATTTTAGTCACTAATTTTTCAAATGTTTCTTCCTCCTGGGACTCATAAAGTGATTTTGTCACTTTTGCTTCTGTATTCTTTAAGTCTGAATCTTTATATATATTTTTTCTATTTATTGTTTCCTAATTCCTTCAAGGGGATTCCTTGATGTGATATTTCAGTTCTAGAATTTGTTCAGTGTCTCTTCTGTCCTTTAATCCCTGTGTTATTATGTTGGATATAGTTCTCCTTTTTTTTTTAAGTTTATTTATTTATTTTGAGAGAGAGGCAGAGCACACAAGTCAGGGAGGGGCAGAGAGAGAGAGGGAGAGAGAGAATCCCAAGCAGGCTTCACACTGTCAGCATGGAGCCCAATGTAGGGCTCGAACTCATAAACCCTGAGATCATGACCTGAGTCAAAACCAAGAGTCAGACTAACCAACTGAGCCACCCAGGTGCCCCTATAGTTTTCCTTTTTAAAGCCATGTTTAGGGGCACCTGGGTGGCTCAGTCAGTTAAGCATCTGACTTTGGCCTAGGTCATGATCTCGACGTTCCAGAGTTAAGCCCTATGTTTGGCTCTGTGCTGACAGCTCAGAGCCTGGGGCCTGTTTCAGATTCTGTGTCTCCCTCTTTCTCTACCCCTCCCCTGCTCATGCTCTGTCTCTCTCAAAAATAAATAAACATTATTTTTTTTTTAAAAAGTAATGTTTATTGAGGTATAGTTTACCCACTGTTAAATTTACCCTTTCAGTGTATAGTTCTATGCATTTTCACAAAGCATAATACAGTTGTGCAACCACTATCATGTCTGAGGTACAAAACACTTCCATCAAATGTAAAAGCTCTCTTGTGCTCCTTTATAGTACATTCCTCCCTGTAACCCGAGTTCTGTACAACTACTGATTTTTTCTCTGTTTCTATAATTTTGCCTTTGCAAGAATGTCATATAAATAGAATCATACAGCATGTAGTCTTTTGACAAGGCAGTTGAGATTCATCCATGTTTTTGCATGTATCAATAGTTCATTTGTATTCCACTGCTGAGTGGTATTCCATTGTATGGTTGTACCATATGTTAACTATTCACCAGTGATGGACAACTGGGATATTTCTACTTAGGTTCTATTATGAATAGAGCTGCTAAGAACACTTATCAACAAGGTTTTATACGTACATGTGCTTTCATTTCTCTTGGGTAAAAACCTGGGAGAGGAATGACTGAACCATTGTTTTTTCCTGCAGTATTTCCATTTTTCAGATGTCTTACTGTTTTTCCTTGGGGACTCAAAGTTCTCTGAGCATATAAGCTACCTTGGCTGCAAATATGCCTGATGCCTGAGATGCCAGATACTAAAGCTTGGTGCCTAGGATTTACCAGTCCTGCTGAGTTTTGTCGTTTGTTTATGTTTTATGAAGAACAGAAGGAACATGAGTCTCAGGCTGTAAAAAATATCTGATGTCAACCATTTCTCCCACACCGCGCTCCCACCACCCTGGTCACAGTATCCCTCATCTTTGCCCCCCCACCCCGGTACCTTCCAGACTCTCCTTCAAATAACTGTTCCCATTGTCTTCCCTGAGAAAAGCATCAGGAGTTGACCAAACCTATGCTTAACTGTCCCCTTCTCCCCAGCCAAGCTGAAGGACCACCTTGATATTGTCCTCACAGATACTTCTTTTCACCACCCTCACATTTTGATCCCTCACATTACCCCTCTGCTCTCCTCACCTCTGATGTTGGAAAGTGTTGTGAGGTGAGAAGGCAGAGACACAGTATGTAAAACAAACACACAGACAAAAACAACCAGTTTGAAAGGTTGGGCTGTGAAAGGGGGAAGGAGATTGGGTCTGGGAGGGTGGGGAACGGGTCAAAGAAGAACTTTTGGTTTGCTTTTTAAAGCTGAAAATGGCAAGAGCAAGTTGGCATGCTAGTGGGGTAGATGCACTAGAGGGAGGTGCTGATTATGCAAAAGAAAGGGAGACCCTGAAGGATGAAAAGTCCTCAGAAGGACATGGAACTTACAGCCTGATTAAAATAAATGTCCTTTGATAAAAAGCTGGAGGGGCACCTGGGTGGCCCAGTAGGTTAAGCGTCCCATTCTTGATTTCACCTCCGGTCATTATCTCATGGTTCGTGAGTGAGTTAGGCGCCACATCGGGCTCTGGGCTGACAGTGCTGAGCCTGCTTGGGATTCTATCTCCCTCTCTCTCTGCCCCTCCCCCGCTTGCTTGCTTTCTCTCTCTCTGAATAAAAATAAATAAATAAATAAACTTCAAATAAAAAAAGCTGGGAATGTCCACTATGGTAATAGGACAGAAAACAGAGGACATGTCAGATACAGGTGCAAAGCATGTTTGTAGGTGGCTGATGGCAAAATGAAGAATTTTGTAACTCATATTTTTAGTTACTCAATAACTAATACTTTTCAGTGAAGAAAGGTTTAAGATTATTAACTGAGATTAAAAAGCAACCATATGATGGGGAAGAGCTTGAAAAAGGAAAAGTTGAAAACCATTATGTGTTCTGCTTTCGATTCTTCTCTCATTCCCTCATAAACCCCTTCCATTCAGGCTTTGCCCCCACTGCGCTACCCAAACTACTTTCCCCAGGTTCCCATTACTATAAACTCAGCCCTGGTCGGGCTGTCATACCCACAGAAAATGAGACAGGTGATACTCCCTCCTCTTTGTCACACATTCCTCTAGTGCCTTCTAGGACACCCTGCTCTCTCAGCTTTTGTCCTACCTCACTCATCAGTATTATTTCTTAGGCTCCTTTGAAGATTCTTCCTTTTCTTCCCCAAACTATTAATGCTGGAGTGCTCCAGGACTCTATCTTTGGGCTTCTCCTTCCTCTCTACATTTACTCCTTTGGTGTTCTGAAGATCAACTGTATGCTGAGAACTCTCAACTTTACATCTCAAGTCCAGGATTATCTCCCAAACTCCAGCTCCCAAATACCCACTCTCCATTTTCATTTAGATTTCCAATCAATATCTGAAAAATTTAGTCTAGATTTCTTCCCACAGAAACTATTCCAGGGGCGCCTGGTTGGCTCCATCAGTAAAGCATCTGACTTCGGCTCAGGTCATGATGTCACAGTTCGTAGGTTTAAGCCCATGTCAGGCTCTGTGCTGACAGCTCAGAGCCTGGAGCCTGTTTTGGATTCTGTGTCTCCCTCTCTCTCTCTCTCTCTCCTCTGCTTGTGTTCTCTCTCTCTCTCAATAAACAAACAAACAAACATAAAAAAAACCCCAACTATTCCACATCCTGCCTACCCATGTCTATCTATAGACTTCTCATCTTCCATTTGCTCAAGGCCAGAAACTTTGGTGTCAAGTTCTAATTTTCTCTTTCTCTCATATTCCACATCTCTATTACAAACCCTGTTGCCATCGATTAAAAATACATGTAGAATATGATTATTTCATAACTTCTGTACTGCTGAGCCATCGTCATGTTTTGCTGGATAGTGCAATAGTTTTTCCCCTTCAACCTTTGCCTCACTATAATTCATTTTGAACACATCAAAGAGTGAGATCCTTTTAAAGCATAAACCAGATTATGGCTCCCCTCGGCTTAAAACCAGCAGTACCTACACATTTCCTGTAGCTATAAACCAGAGTCCTTACAAGTTCTTGGAAGGGCCTCTATGCTCTAGTCTCTGGAACCTTCCATCAGCCCCTCCCCTGCTCTCCTGCTTTCCTCACAACACCCCAGCCCTGCCTGATTCCTTGCCGTGGCCTCGAATGTGCCAGGCATGCTCCTGCCTTGGCACATTTTGTTCTTTCTTCAAATCAGTTGTGTCACTTTTTATAGTTTTTAGTTCCTTGTAAACATTCGCAAGCTTAACTTTTATCTCAAAGGAAGCATGATTAAGTATGGTTGTTTTTGGTCTGGCTCAAAGAAAACAAATTTCTGGATTCTCTGTGGGTGTTTTTTGGTTGTTCTTTACTTCTGCCCATTTTCACATTGTCTTACCTGTTTGTGTATCTGAATCCGATTGTGTGTTGGATATGCTACTTGGAAGTTTATTTAAATAAATTATTTGAGGGCTAATATGATATCATACTATGGATAGTCTTTTCTTTGCTTCTATTAGACACAAGGAGCATTAGCAAAGAAGGATAACTTAATTTAATTTAAAGTTTTGGGTTAATTTTTTATAAACAGTTGTCAATGGTTTGAGGCCAAGCTGAAGACTATATGAGGTCTTCTAGATCAGTCTTACTCCTGGGGCTCAATCTAATTTTGGTGGGTCATGGATTCTGACTTTTATCTCCCTACATCTCTGAAATTGTCAAAAGTTTGGATCAGCTTCTTGAGCAACTCATCGTTATTGTCAAACATCTCTAGGTCAAAAGCTGGTCTCAAATACTTGAGTCCTCTCTTTGGATTTCCATCTTCTCCTTATCTTGCCCCCACATTCTTTATTCTCTTGTTAGCTCATTGACATTTTTAATAAATAATATGTCAATATTGTTTTGAATATTTTACCTATCTTTTGTCTGTTTTGGAAGGATTGCTTTGAGTTCTTGAGCCACCATTCTCAGATGTGGAAATTATCTTTGAGCACTTTTAATTTGCTCCATCTAGTTGAAATGCTCTTTGTTTAGATGTTCACATCTCCAGCTCCCTCAGTTCCTTCAAATCTTAGCCCAAATGTCACCTTCTCTAGACTGATCCTCCTATTTGAAATTGTAAACCCTCAGCACTCTTGACCTTCTTAGTATCTGGGTTGTCTAAAAGAAGTAAGCTATTTGGCAGAAACAAAGAAGATTTTCTCTGGAAGAATATATTACCTGAGGCTTCAAATTATTTCTATTCTTTTGTTGTTGTTGTTGTATAACATACGATGTAATATGCGGTATGATTTTTTTCTAACATATGGTACAATTTACTTATTTATTATTATATTGTTTGTCTTCTCTCCTGCTAGAATGTAAGCTTACCAAGCATAGGGCATCTTTGTCTATTTTGTTTACTGATAAGATACAGGGTGTAGAATAGTTCCTGGCACACAGTAGATATACAGTAAGTATTTACTAAGGAGATGAATGAATCAAATAGGCCATCTCATGTCAAAAAGTGGGAAAGTGGGCCTACAAGAGAAAAATTATGGGCTCACTAGGCAGAATTAAATGCTCACTTAAGGCTAATGACCATTAATTTATAATGAAATCAATTAGCTTGGTTGAGAGAGTTTCCTCAGGAATGTTTTGCTTCTCAAGTTTAGAGAAAATGGATGATAAAGTCTATCCAGGGTTGTTGTTTTCTTTTCTTTTGCTTTCTTTTAAAGGTGAGTTTGTCACAAGGGGAGAGAGAGGCAAGAAAAATTAAGGTGTTAAAACAACTGAGAATATGAAATATATGTAAACTAAGAGGTAATAACACCACAATGGAACTGGTAAAGCTCATTAATTTCGAAGTCTCAATGAGGGACATTGCACTGGGGACATTTGAGAAGTGAAGATGGTGAATAGGAGCTAGAGTTCTCAGGGTAGGATGCTAAAAATTGAAATTTCACAGATTTCCCATTTTATTTGTGAAGGCAAAGTCTAGGAATGGCTTTGAGAGTGAAATGGAATGGATGAGAATACATTTGGAGTTGGGAAGCTCAAAATAAGTGAGAGGGGTAGAGACTTCCGTGTACATTTTGAAAATGGCAAAAATCACACGAGGGTCCATTATGATCCATGAATGGATGTAATCAATAAATAAGGCAAAATTTACCAGCAAGCTGGTAGATAATGGCACTAAAAAGAATAATGAAGTGACATAGTTTAATAAAATAATTTTCAAAGGGACAAGGCTTTTGTATAGAAAAGAGACAAGAATGTTTAGAAAGTCTTAATAGCAGCAAAAGGTGAACGCTTATGCCAGAAGTTGAATTACTTTTAGTATTTTTGTGGTTACTTCAGTAGTATACTTATTTTTATTTTTTTACAGATGCCTACAACTCTTCCGAGAGCAGCTGGTCGAGAAACCAAATATGTAAGTCCCTTCATAATGATACATCCTGTTTTTTTAATGGGTACGTGTGTATGCTTTGGAGGGAACTCAATTATACGGTCATTAAAATTGAATTAGTTGATTTTTTCTTAAGTGGAAAGGGATAGGATGGTGTGATCGGTCCAGATGTGGAAAATCAGGTTATGTCAGGTAAATTTATTGAATAAATTCTATCTTAAGTGAGGTCTAGTTTGATTAGCTTGGCTAAATAAAGCAGAACTCCAACACCTGCTTGCTGTCTTTCTAATTATCGAAGCTTAGACGACATTTTCATTTTTGTAATGGTTTATTGTGCTTATTATAAACGAGCCAGCACATATACTCGAAACATTAAGATTTGTCTATTTCCAATGGGATTGCCAGTTTTGTTGGTTTTGACTCATTTGTTGCTTTCTTGCATTTAAATTATTGTCAAATAAACTAATTTCTACTTATGAGCAAAAATTAACTAATAGATGGGTAGATACAGCCTCACATACTTGATCAATTATATGGAGCTGTCCCTGAATGCCTTAGGAATACAGATGTAGCCTCACCTCATTCCTACTCTTTATTCACCTCATGCTCCATCATGTGGCCCACTTCTGTTTCTGATCAACTATATTCAACAGAAACAAGATTGTCTCCTAAGCAAGTGTTTAGTTTTTAGTTAAAAAAAAACCAGTAAATGTTTTCTTTTAGGTTATGCCTTATATTTTCTACTATGCTTTTTTCATCATCATCATCATCATCAAAGAATGAATATTTATTATATATTTTGTGATATATCTTCTTTCCAATTTATGTATTTCTGTCTTTATTTGGGTCTCCCTAAGGAAAATAATAAGTTGGATGAAATCACTGAATTTTATCCTACTCAGGAAATGACATATAGAAGGTATGGATAAGAACACTGCTTAGAGTATTTTCATTCTTATGTTTTGTTTTTATTGGAAGCCATTTGGAGTAACATAAGAGTAGAGACATTTGGTAGGCTGTAACCAAGTTTAAATCACAGCATGGCTGTTTGCTAACTGTCTGATCCTAGAAAGTCACTTAACTTCTATGCCTTAGTTTTTTCATCTATAAAATTGGGAAACTAATAATTGCCTGATGTACAATTTATATTGGTTAGTATATGAAAAGCCCTTAATGTGGTTCTGACATACAGGAATAAATAATAGTTCTTTCCTTTTTTCCTCTTATCTTCCTTTGATTTCCTCTGCATCTATGCCTCCCCCTTTCTCTTCTTCCTCCCTATCTTGGGAAGAGTAGAAGCACCATGATTTAGCAGACTTCCTTGATTCTAAAGTTGGGTGCAAGAAAAGAAAGTTCTCTAAAGATGTTTCAATACTTTTTGTGACTCACGCATGCTACAAGAGCCAGACCTAAGAAAAAATAGCTGAAATGTTTTACTCTCTCATCTTCCTTTCTCACCTATTCCTATCTGTCACCAAAGTGCCTCTGATTGAGACTCATTTACAGTAAGGTGGTAAGGGGCTGATACTTCCTCTCACCCCTCCCCGGGGGAGGTTAATTTGATAGCAGTTGGAATCAAAGTTGGAGGGGCTGCTTCAGTCTCCATAATTAGAGTTTATTTCAAATTATTCTTCAATCAGTTATCAAACTTAATTAAAATAGGTTAACATTTGCCCCAAACTTTGTGAGAGCATCTGAGTCACTGAAAGTTAACATTGAGTCATCAAATAGATTGAGTGTAGACTAGAGCAAATATGAACTCTGATTCAGATAAGATTTTTGGCTTTGATTAAATTTGGTTTCTTGAGTGATAAGCTTTGTTTTTTGCTTTCTCTTACAATGTGACATTTGAATTGTTCTTTGTGACACCTCAAATGTGTCTGTCTCTTTTGGAAGATGATAAAGGATAATTTTACAATGGAATGTAAAACCCAGTTTTTTGGTGCCAAGGCATAAGGAAGTCACACTTGTAAATATTTGGCTGCAGTTATTACATTTACTAACTGATGTCTGCTACATTTATTTTGAGGAGAAAAAAATGCAATTTCATCTATAAGTGTTGTTGGTCTTAGGTGAACAATCAATTTTAAATACAGTATGTTCTGATTTTATATGTTCTTTCTTCTAGAAATTCTAATATTCGTATTTGCTGAGCTACAAGATGCCTCACCTTAAGTGTGGCTTGAATAGATTTGACTCAATTAATTAATTAATTAATTAATCTTTTACTATATATTTCTCTTTCTCTCCCGTGGAAGCTCAAAAGCAAATCTGAGAGGTCTTTTCACAGTATCTCATGGTCTCTCTTTACACTTTGAAGAAACTAGACATCTTCACAGTATGTAGCTGCTGGGACTTGGTGTGTCGACTTCATAGAAATTCTTAGATTAGATTCAAAAACAGAGATCACATAGTTTACCAACTCCTGCACCACAGAGGAAAAAAAGAGAAGACTTAAATTCAAGCCAAGAAACAAAGTTTTGTGACATTTCAGGGTATTCTCAAGTAGATTAGCACAGACTGCTCAAAATTCTGACCTCTGGGGGCTCTCTAAAAGTATAGTATACAATCTATGATTCATAACTAGTAGAAAATATAGTCAGAATTGTTCAGCTCTATTACTCAATGAGCTTTTGCTCATTGACTCAACAAATAGTTACTGAGTGTCTACTATGTCCTAGTACTCACTGAGAAGTTACTGGGGTGAGGGAGCAACCCAATAATAAGATCCCCATTTCTGCAGCGTATAATGGGGGAGATAGTAAACACTTACAGTAGTAAATGAGCAAGATACTTTCTTGTAGAAATTAGAGAAGAGCTGGCCATAGAACTGACTGATGTGAAAGCAGACTTACAAAGTTACTAGTTTTCAATGTATTCATATATCTATTGGATTTCCAGTTTTCCTGGGAAGATTATAATGGCTTTATTCAATAACGAGAATTTGTATGACTAATTCCTCTTTCTGGGGCTTTTGGTGAAAGGGTGCCTTTTCTCCATGGGGAAAAAAAAAGAAGAAGAAGGAGAAACCAAAATGCAAATCAGTTAGTTTCCTCTTCTTATTCTTTATTGTACATATTGTTACATTTCACATAGTCTGTTTTCTAGGATGAGACAGATGCAGGAAAAGCACCATCAATTCAGTCTAATTAGTCAAAGCTTTCTTCAATTCATGGTGTACTTGAATTGCAAGTTATTTTAAAGTAATTTAATTGAACTTTTCTTAAGTGTAATAGAATTTAAACTAGGTTAACAACATGTCGAGTCACAGTGATCTCCACAGGTCAATTGCAAGATTGATTATCTTAATTTGTTATTAATATTACTTTCAATTGGTTTGAGCTCTTATCTTTCAAGTGAAGTTTAAGTATTTCATTTAACCTTATACCAGTCTTATGAAGTGGGTATTATTATTTCAAGATCTTCATATTATAAAGAAGAAAACCAAGTCTTAGAAGTCAGAGTAGGCAAAATCCTACCCAGGTCTCCCTCATGTCAAAGCCCTTACCATTACTTGTGTGAGAATTGGGGCCCCTGGATGGCTCAGTCAGTTGAGCATCCAACTTTGCTTCAGGTCATGATCTCATGGTTCATGACTTTGAGCCCCGCGTCAGGCTCTGTGCTGACAGCTCAGAGCCTGGACCCTGCTTCAGAGTCTGTGTCTCACACTCTCTCTGTTCTTCCCCTGCTCATGCCTTGTCAATAATAAATAAAGATTGAAAACATTAAAAAAATACTTGCGTGAGAAGTACAGAGAATATGGGAATAGTTTGTTTTCCTTAAATATTTTATCCATTAGTATTTATATTCTGGGTCGAAATTATTTCTTCATGTTCAGTAATCTTCAGTGTAAACTTTGAATGTTTTCAAATTTAGTGACAATATCTAAAATGATGTTTACTATATTTCTAACGTTTTAAATCACTCTCATATAAATTAATTCATAGTTTATCAGATGTTTAAGAGGTACTGTTTTTTATGACACTTTAAAAAAATTTCTTTCCCTTTATGTAACAGAATGAATTTTCTATTTGAATTTCTATTTGATTCTGTTTTCACTTTACCACCTTTGAAGAGGAATGTCCTTTTTGCTTTTGCATTACATTTGTCTTAGTAAATATTTATTTTTCATTAACTACTACTGGTATAAATTATTTCATTCAAGTAATTCAAAGTCACAGTATGCTTTCCTAATAAACAGCAAACTCAGAAAATAAGGCAAGTATTAGTCCTATTACTAGTTTATCAAAAAACCCTTAGTTGGAATCAAAATCTATAGATAAAAACATATTTTATCAACTCTTTACATTTCATGAGTTACTTTTAAGAGCCAGAGAAATAACAGAGATAGGTCTATTGAATATTATATGGTAAACAGGTAAGATCCCATTTTAATGAGCCTGAGGGACAGAAAAAATTCATAACAATGGAAGCATATTGCTTTCAAAATATCACAATATATTAAAAAATGTGTCAAACTTTATTAAGAATATTCCCCACTATATATACAGGTATTCAAATAAAGGTCACAGTCTCCAATTTAGTCAGCTCACATACTCCCTTTGTTGCTATACTTGGAAATGTCGCTATGCTGGAGTGTTCCAGAGGTGCTGTATGCTTAATGTAGTCACAGATCTTAAGGTAAGATCTTAAGATCTTAAGGTAGACTTCAATCTAGTCCATTTCAATCCAGACCTCAGTCCAGATCTGCTTCCGTAGGATGTGACCAAAGATTTGATGAGTTACAGGAAGAATTGTGAACACTTCAAGCAAGAAATTCCACTCTTCTGATTATTCTCATTTACTTCTTTTTTTTGTTCAGAAATATTTCTAACGTATGCTTATGTGAAAAGGGATGAAGAAAGAATTAAAGATAATTATCTGGGTTCTAGTAAGTGAGGAGGAAGAGAGAAGATTTAACGAGACACTCTTTATGTCTTGCATCCTTCTCATCATCATTTTAGACTTTACCAAACACAAAGGTGCCATATTTCAGCCAAACTTCCCCTTGATGTGACCTTTTATCTCCTCATTTGCACATATAAACAGTATCTGTCACTGGTCACTATGCCCACTTATCCTGCCTACTGATTATGTTCACGATAAGCTGGAATCATCATTCCTTAGCATAAAGACTCAAACTTTTTAAACACTTTCAAATCTATTTTTTGTATGTAGGTCTTTTAGGAATGTATTACTAACTTATAAAATGGTTTCTAATGAGATAGTCATACAGGGTAATGTCTATAGATAGTTAGAATAAATAATGTGAAGCAAGAAAGATATGATGCCTCATAATGTATGTCTAGGGGCTTGGTGCCTAACATGCATACCACTGGATTCATTCTTTTGTGTCCATCGCAACTTATGTACAAATAATAGGAACACTCGCTAGGTGAAGGGAAAGACAGTATTTTATTATTTTATCATTTTATATTTCCTCAATACCAATCTCAGTATTCAGTGATTATTAAGTGCTCCGTTAATATTTTAAAATTTGTCTTACTGCCCATGTGTAGGGTAGTCTTGCCTGGGAGAAGTATTTAGTTAACACATTATCGCTAATTACAGTTCTTTGAGCCATGAGAAAAGGAAATACAAGTTAATTAGTCAACAGAGAAAAGGTAGAAGAAAGACATTTTAGTGAAATTGAACTGGTTGTTATATCAGGTGAGAGGGATGTGACTGCTGAAAGGGGAGAAAAAGAAACAAACTAACAAAAAAAACCCCAACAAGCCAAAAGTGGAAGTGTAGAGTGTAGAAGGCAAAGGCAACTGGAACCACTTGATCTTGTTCCAGACCCTGGGGAGGGAGCTGGTGTGATACCAGCCAAAAGGACATGTGTCATGAATGGGGAAAAGCTGCACATTGCAAGCAAAAGCAATCTAGACACTGACAAAGGAGCTTCATTGTACTTCCTGGGTCTCGATATCAAGTCTTTGGAAAAGCAAAATGGTTTCTCCAAAGTTGGCTTGGCACAGTGGTGGCCTTCTGTAGGAATTTATTTTTCAGTGGACTTCAAATTCTCCTTTCTTTTCTTTGTCTAACTCTTTTGCTTTCCATATAATCTAACTCTTTAATACATTTTCTTTGAGGTAAGAAATTTTGACTTTCACATTTTTTTGACTATTGGTTTCTCAGTTTTTAAGATGACGATATATTGGTTAACACGGATCCTCCTTTCTTACACTTTCCTTTCCTTTTATGGTTAAAATGATGTTAGAGGCCATAGAATAGATTATAGGATTTTGTTTCGCACAACAGCCATTCTTACATTCCACAGTATCATAGTTCCTCACAGTTAGTATTAATGTGGATAGACATGAATAACTAAAGTCTTTAGTGTTGTTCTAATACAATTTCCAGTTTAGTTTTAGGTACATCAAGTTGCTTCTCTACCTTCATTTAGCTACCCTGTGAACAGTGGTTCAGATAGAGCTGCCTTCTCCCACCTTTCACTGCTCTAATCTCAGCTCACCAGACAATCTTTCCTCACTTTTCAGAAAATATTTGCTACAGTATTAATAACATAGTTATAGATGCAGCATTGAATAAACGCTGCTAACCTGTATTCGGAAAGCAAAGCAAGGCTTCTCAAAGGGCTTGACATGGTTAGGTTGGTTGAAAGAATCTGGTTATACTCATTAAACACATAAGCCAATATTCTTTTTCTTGGATAAAGGATCCCTAGTGGCTTTATAAGTATTTACTCCACCCTGAGGTTCACATTTAATTCTATCCTTTCTCTAGGAATAGTTTCTGATAAAAGTGATGTGAAACCCATTATATTAGATAAAATAAAAATGGAATGGGGATGCCTAAAGCATCTTATTATAACATTGTAATTCCTAATGATGGAATTTGAGGGACTTATGGAGACTGAATACAAAGATATTTGGGTTTTCCCCTTATTTAATTAATGTTTTTCTTGAGCATTTTATTTTTTCCCTATGATCACTTGGTATTATTTAGCACCACATACTACTAAATGTTAGTAATGTAGTTAAATTGTACAAATATTTTGTTTTTAACATGTAACCTCTTCTTTCCTATATTTATCGAGATGAAAATTTAGCTGTGTTGTGCTTTAGTCAAGATACCCACATTCAATTTAGCATATTTCACAGGAGCTATTAATTTAACTTAGGGGATCCATAGATTATTCTCTCATTATTGCAATAATGAAAAATTAGCTATAGGGAAACAGTAAGACTTTAGAGGAAATAATTATTACTTATATTGCATCGTGAGGTTAAAAGCAAATCCCCAGGTGAACTGAATGTGATGGGCATTCTAAAAGGCAGTTTTCTGCAGCACAGAATAGCCATAAACCTCAGCGTACACTTGCCTGGTCACCAGCAATTAGAGATGGGAAACATTTAGCCAAGATACCCTGCTGCCATAGACCAACCATGTATGACAGCAAACAATGATAGTCCTTGTGAAGAAAGGCATGAGTGAAAAAGCAAAAAAAAAACAATGCTGGGCACAGTGTGAGAAGGGCTGCAGGTGCCTTGTGAGTATGTTTGGTGATTCATACTTCTATATACTTGGCAATACCATAAGAACCACTAAGCTCTCAGTTTGCTGTTATCATTCATATCTCAGAGAGTAAAAACAATATTGACACACCTCTAACAAACCTTGAAAACATTTGCAATTTCAACAAGAATGTAAATATCTTAGGAACACAACTTTATCATATTTCAGCCAAGTATACTTGTAATTAAGCATTTGTATGTTGACTATTTCCTGTCAAAGTTGAAGGCTGTTGATGTGGAAGCTCAGCCTCCCATTTAAATGCTGAAATGCTTGATAAAATGTAATTATGAAAAATGTTTATGTGGAGTGCCTGGGTGGCTCAGTCTGTTGAACATCTAACTCTTGATTTTGGCTCAAGATCATGATCCCAGGGTCATGGGATTGAGCCCCACAGTGGGGTCTGTGCTGAGTGTGGAAACTGCTTAAGATTCTCTCTCTCCCTCCCTCTTCCCCTCTCCCCAAATCATACTCTCTCTCTCTCTCAAATTAAAAAAAAAAAAAAAACAAGTTTATGTAACCCAATCTAAAGTAAAGAAAGAGAAATGTTTGAATGCCAGAAATGGAATGGTAACTCCAAGTGGGGGTGTTAAGAAGAAGCTAAAGCTCTAGCAGAATGTAGGCGCATCAGAACCTATGTGCTAGGAGCCAGGAGCTCAGATTTTAACTTTCAGTATTTAGTAAGTCTAAAACTTGTAAATGAATCCTTTGTGTACATTCAGGAGCCCAGAAGTCCACTTTGGCCATGAAGCATGGAATAAAAAAAAAGTATAAATGCTTCCACCATCTCATCCAACACTCTTAGTTGGTAAAAGAGCCATCAATGAGAAAATGGTTCTAAACTTCTGGAACATGAAGATGTCAGGTTCTACCACTCCTTAAGTTTAGGAATATTAAGATGATGAAATAAAATGGAAAGCAGTGAAAGTCCTAGAGTTGCCACAAGACAAACATAAAATGTACTGTAGGCACGGTTTCCCCGTCCAGGACTTCTCAGGTACATATAGGAATCATCACAAACATTATCTTGACTGAAAATGAGTTCAAAATCAAAAATAAATAGCCATAAAATGGCTAAAGAACATCACGGAGGAGAGGCATGAGGGAGAGTCAGCTGATACAAGAAATGGGAGATTTAGCAATAAGGAATTATAGGTAAATCTGAAATGAATTAATTACTATAGTAAAAACGCTAAAAGAGTTAAAAGGAGTTATTGATGCCATCAAAATTACTTGAAAAAGAACCAAGTAGAACTTCCAGAAGTTAAAATAAAGTCATCAAAACATAAAATTCAATTGTCATGTTGAATGTGTTAATATACAATGCAAGAGAAATTAGTTAACGGTTAAACTTGTATGTAGAAAGGATTCAGAATGCAGCATAAAGGGACAAAAAATATGAAAGGAAATTTTATAGAAATGGGGGATGGATTGAGCAGACTACATATATATTTATTAGAAACTTCATAAACAGAGATGAGCTATAATGTAAGCAAAGCAATATTTGAAGAGGTATTCATGGAAGATTTTCCAGAATTGAAGGATATGCATATTCCAAATGAAGGACTACACCAAATCCCAAAAAAGACACATAAAAAGAAATCCACCCTCAGATACATCATAGTGAAGTTGCGGAATGTCATGGAGGAACATCTTAAACACTAACCAAATGTGAAGACAGATGATCCACCAAAGTTATGACATTTAGAATGACAGCTGTGACAGACGCCAGAGCTAGTGGGGTAGTGTCTTCAAAATGCTGTGAGATAATAACTATTCACCGAAAATAATGTGTCCAGAACTCTTGTCGAAGAATGAGAACAAAATAGAAACATTTTCAGACAAAGTCAAGACAATAAGGTCTGAAAGAACGACCACAGCATTTACTTCCATAAGAAGGAAACCAAATCCAGACAGAGTGAAATTCAGGAACCAAGGCTGAAGAAACAATATTAGCCTCCTATTTACTGGAAAACAATTTTAAAAACTAAATTGTTTTCTTTTCCAAAGCATGAAAACTTTCCTTTGTATATGAAGATACTTTAAGTGAACATCTGTTATTTGTGTCGATTTGCTGGAAACAAATATAAATATCCAACAATGCTAGTATGTTTAAGCAAATTTGGAGTATATGCAGAGACTGAAATATTATGTCATCTTGAAGAATTTTTAATGTCTCGTGATAGTGCTTATGTTAAGATGTTAAGGAGAAGTAACACAAAACATCATGCTATTATATGAGCTGCATAAGAAAACATAGGAAAAATATTGTAAGGCAATGTATGAAAAATGTTCAAATCATTTTCTGGTGGCATAATGATACTTTTCCTTTTACCTTATTCTTTTCAAAATTCTACAATGGACATGTGTTCTTTAATAATAAAAGAACTTCAAAAAACTTAAAAATATGGATTTTTTGTGAAATTATGAAGTTCACTAAATAAACACCATGTTTCTAATTTTTCAGGCAAACCTGTCCTCCCCATCCTCTACAGTATCCGAGAGTCAGCTGGTATGTATCCTCTTATTAAGTCATGGACCTACTTTCGAAAATTCTGATTTCTCAAGACAGATTTTTCTGGGTGAAAGTGAACAGAATACATTTACTGCATATATTTGTTTGCCTGTCTAACAAAATTTTACTGATGCTTTACTGTAGTTGCATGGTGGTTGTTTTGTAGCTTACCAACATATATAAAAACCATACATAGACCTTATTTGCCAGGAACTTGCATCTTAGTAGTTTAGAGAGGGAGAGCGCTTACTTCCTGATAGGACAGAGGCAAAAAGCATTCAAGGACAGGTCATGTTTGATGATGTAGGGCAGGTTCTGGACTTCAAGAAATGAGAAATGGGATATTTCAGACAGGAAGGTTAGCATGTAAATGGTGTAGATCAGTAATGAGCAGGAGAAATATGTGAACCACAATGGCAAGCCACAAATATAATTTAAAATTTTCTAGTAGCCACATTAAAAGAGTAAAAAGTAAAACACAGACCACATTTATTTCAATAATGTATTTTATTTAGTGATAGGCAAATACCATTTCACCAAATAATCAGTATAAATGAGATATTTTATATTCCTTTTTGGGGGCTAAGTCTTTGAAATATGCTATGTATTTCACATGTACAGCACATCTCAATTTGGAGTAACCACATTTCATTGGCTTAACAAAGGGCTACTGTGTTAGTACTGATCTAAACTCTAGAATCTGTTATTTATAGATACAAATTTGATTACATAGAATTACTTTTCATCATAGGGTTTTGTATTTTCTATTCTTTTACAGTGGTTAGCAAATTGAAACCATGAAGTAAGTTGCCTAGACATTACTAAAGATTTCTTTATATCTTTTAATCTTTATTATTTATAATTATGAATTCCTGAACAATAGGCACCTTCAGTAGAATTGCAAAAGTTGCTAGTAAAGCAGTATGAGATACTAAGAAGGCAAAATCACTGTTTAATACTGATTTTTCCCCTTTTTAAGCAATTGTTTTTGTGTTCTACATCCATAGCCAACAACAAGTCATCTTGTCATTGTTATGCCAAAATGATATTATTTTCATTTGTAATACTGAAAACCCATAAAAAGTATAGTTTGACTCTTAAAAATAGCCTGATTAAACAAACTGCTTGGGTATATTCATGTTTATGCATATGGTGTATATATGGGGTGTGTTTGGATGTGTATGTGTGTGTCCGTGTATTAATAGTGTCCATTAGTTTAGAAGAGTGGCTGGCAGCATAGTATAGGTGAAAGCATGCTAGAATGGGGGCCAGAAGAACCATCTTTTATTCCTTCTCTGGCACTAGCTACTGGGCTGACAGTGGATAAGTCACAAATCTGAAATCTAGTCCTCAGTTTCCTAAATGAGCAACAAGGGCATTCTATTACCTACTTTCCAAACCCTTCCAGCACTGTGAGTCTATGATTACTAACAGTGTGATGTGAAGGAGTTGCCATGGAAACAAGCATTGAAATAACATAATAAAGTTGAATGGTTTCCCAGTTTATATATGGAAATATTACCACAGCTATTTTAATATTTGAAATAATGATATACTTGTTTCTTGAGATAAATGAGTGAAATATATATATACATATACACACATACACATATATCTCAGTTCTTGGCTTAATATTATAAGAAACTATTTCAAAGAGGCAAATATATATAATGACTTCATAAAAAGAGACACATAAAAACAACTCACTGTAAATGTAATAAATAAACCGTTTCTTGCCTAATAAAATAATTCTGTGAATTTTAAGTTTGTGTTCTTTAGGGAGAAAAATACAAAGCACTACTTTGACTGACTTTAATGATAATTTCTTTGCATTTGCTTTAGACTCTTTCTCTAAAGAGTTCAATGAATTTCTTAACCAAGTTTTAAATTAAATTTTAATCCCCCAATTCCCTTGAGATATAGGTTGGTTTGTGAAGGGATTATTATCAAGCAAGCTTATCACACACAAAAAGGAACATCTGGATTGATATAATCATTCAATTTAATCACTTTGACTTCTATTTCATGATACTAACCCTGTGTTTCATTACTTGGGGACGGAATAGGATAAAAATAATTGTATGCAAGGAATGCCATATGACATTTGTTTCTTTAGGGATTTATGATATTTTTGCTCTTAAGTAATATATGAATGAAATTATAAGTTTTCATTTTTATGAATGAATTTCCAATATTTGCCATCTCAAACCCTCTTTAGTATTAGCTTCTAAATAATTTGAGTGAGAATGCCTTTGGAAAACAAAACTACACACACACACACACACACACACGTATATGTGCATTTGTTTATAGCATCACACATATAGGTACCATATAATAGGTAATTTGATATTATACATTGCTTTTTATAAAATATGTGTGTGTGTATGTAGCACATAAAAACAAAATTTTGGGGAACATATGATAGATTATAGTTAAATTATGTAAGTAAATATGTTTTATATAAAATAAGCCATTAGTTAAAATTATTTTAGTCCTATTTTAGGGAAAAATATAATAAATTGGTTGATGTGAAAATATACGAGAAATCACTGTGGTGATACAAGCTTAATACAGAAACCATTTTGCTTTTGAGATTTGGCATTTTCAGGATATGCAAATTTTTTATACTTTTTTCTTTTAACTTGGCTACCTAGTTGTTTGTTTACACTGCAATTGTGCCAATTCAACATTTGAAAGAAAAAAAGAAATGACCATGTCCCTGTGTCCCTTATTCTTAAGATATTTCCATTGTTTACTCTGGAAGCCAAACTATTTAGTATTCGGCTCAAGAGAATGGAATGGATATGGAAAAAGTTCACCAACTGTGCCTCAGTTTCTCTTCTTCTGTTAAACAGCATCACAGTGCATGAAAACAGGAAAGGGGCTTAGAGATGAGGGTGTTGGAAACACCCATCTATAAAACGGGAGGTTGGAATAACTACTCTGTCAACCCACAGGGGGACGGCAAGGCTCATGTATCATATGTGAGGTTGCTAATATAGCCTGGTACCTATGAGAGGTGTTATTATTGCACACATGACCTCTGAAGTATTATCTCAGAGATAATATTTTTTATGGATAAAGAAATAGAGGCCCACACAGAGTTTAAATGGATTATCTCATATCACAGTGACAGTGACCATTTTTGTTCTGGGTGACTTTCAAACAAATCATTATGAATTTTAGATAATTAAAAAAGAATAAGGAAAGGTTGATGAAGGAGTTGGGAAATTTGGCCTCCACAGAAGTATGAAATTCACTGGGCACTTCCAGTGTGGGCCCTGTTCTAGCATTTTCCCATAGCCTGAAAAGATATGATCACTTATGAAAGAGGAGGAGACTGGGTGGGGTCAATTTGGATGTGGATATTTCACACCTGTAAGTAGACTACTCCTAGCATAATAATGGGAGCAAAAGGAAAGGAGATATAGCATACAAAGCTTTGCTAATTCCTGAGCTGAGTCCTCACAATATTAACAGAGGCCAGTGGGGCCTTTTCTTTGGATGAGAAAATAGTTTAGGTCCTCCAGGATGGGTAGGACACTGGCCTCCCTTGGTGGTAGCTAGGGAAGCTTGGTTTAGAAGACATTTGGCTTTTGATTTTGATATTTAATGCCATTACCAAATGTTCATTGTTGCCCAAGATGAATACTGAATCTGGAGAGTACAAAACAATAGTTTAAAAAAATGAGCCACATGGCTATATACAGGTAAAAGCAAAATGCTGCTTACTGGAACATTATAAAGAAGAGTGCTTAAGCTTTCAGATACTTTGTTCCCAGTTCTGAATGCCAGCTGATGTGTCCTGCTTTAGTGGTGCATGAGTCATTGTTCTGAGGGCCCTTGAGGTCACTGTTGTTCAGAAAATGCAGCCCTGAAAGCTTTTGTGTAGAACTGATGTCTTCTTCAAGCTGAAAGGAGGTTTGTCCTTGACCAGTTTTCCTTGACACAACACACTTAAGTGCTACAGCATTTATCATCTACACCTCTTACATTTTGAGTCATGCTATTGTCTTTTCTTCAACCATTGGAATACTTCAACCCAGCCAATCTGTGTTGTTGTACACATTCCATCAAATGTTTCTTGAGCTAGGGGATGTGGTTTATAGTAACTGGAGTCCTATGTATGTTTTTATTTTTTTTTAAATATTTTAGGTAGGTACTTTGCTGGATGGTGTAGATCATTTAGAATCAATACTTTATGTTATAAATGCAAAAAGAAGAGGAAAGTTTTTCCCTTTCAAATTTATTTTATGGTGTTTTTTTTTCTTGACAAAATTCTGTCATGAACATTATCCTGTTAGATTCTCGCAATTGGCAGGAATTGTTATTCCGTTATTCTGATGAAAAAAAACTGAAGTCCACATATCTACAGTTGTGTGTCAGTAGTCCCATAGCTAATGGGTGCTATGAAAATCTTTCTTTTTCCCTCAGTCTTGGAAATTTTGCTCTGCACTATAGTGTTTTGAAATATGGGATATTTATTCAAGGGGTAGAAAAGGCTTAATTGTTTGCTTCAAGCATATAATATTATTTATCTTAAAAGAATGAAAGCTAATCAACATTTATTAATTGAACGAGTGAACCAGCTAAATCATTTAGATAATATTGCTTTTGTCAACAGTTTTGACTGGTAGTATGTTTTTGAGTTTCTATGAGCTGGTTGCCACAGAAATTCCAAAATATATGCATATGTATAAAACACTGGGGACTAAAGACAAGACGGAAGCAAATGGGTAAAAGAAACACTGTGGTACTTTCACTAGCTCTTTGGATCCATCAAATTAGTAGAATTTCTAGCCAGTTCACAGAGTTTGCTATATGCTGTGTTTATTACGTTCTTGCTTTTTATTGTACATTTTATTTCTTCTAAAAGATAAAAATAGACCCGTAAGAATGGAGACCCTGTTCTTTATTTCTGTTCTTCCCTCATTACACCACTGCAGGGCTTAATACTGTCATCAAAGGCAATTAAACACAGTCCAATAGTTGAAGTTACTAATTTAAGAAGAAGCTTGCTCTAAGAAGCCATTATTTTAAAATATTAATAATGGATTCTCCAGGTCAGTGCTGGCAGCTAATTTTCAACTCTGGTCTCCAGCCAGAGGCAGTACCAACTTGTTGTCCTAGAATTATGATTTCAAGTTCCAAAGGACAGAAATAATGTTTATTTTCACGGTGCCCTGGAGTAGCAATGTTCCAGCATAAGTGTACACTTGATGAGTTATAAAGACAAATTAACAGCAGGCTCAGACCAGTGTCCCATGGGCTGTTAAAACCTTTCACAGGCCCCAGGAACTCTACATACTCTGGACTTTTTCCCCCTCAAAATTAGCAGTAGGTTTAAATGTGTTCTCCTTACTTCTACCCCACCCTCAAATTCTTCAAAAGAGCCGATATCTTTCTCTTTTGGTATTAAAACTTTTATCGGTATCGCTATAAGCAAACGGGAGGAACAACAACAATTGTTTTAAATGGAGAAGTTGAAAATCTTGTAAAGTTCCCAAAGAAGTGATCTCTGGCTTTGACTTCTCATATCCATCAGAGATGGGAACTTCAGCCTCTACTCTTAACTCTGACGGTGGAACTCCTCAATCCACTTCCCTTCTTCCGGTCCTCTATTGGTGAAAGACCATATGGATCTTCTAGCCTGAGGATTTCTCTCTTCCTGAGTTATACTGAAATCAAAAAGTCAATCCAGAAAAAGTAATGGGAGACCCCAAGCTGACAGTCAGCACCCCTTGAGGCCTTCATATGGGATAATAGCCAGCATCCTGAGCTCTTTCTGGCTGTCAATTAATTTATTCATTTTTCAAGTAATGATTTAGCTCCTTCTAGGTTCCAGGCACAGTTCTAGGTGTTGGAGATACAACAGTGAACAAAGTAATCATCTCTGTCCTCATAAAGCTTACATTCTAGTGAAGAAAGCAAAACAATAGACACATAAACAAATGTCATATTACAATAAGTTCTATGGAAAAAAATTAATAATAGTAAGGGAGGGAAGGGGAAATTGGCATTCCAGGGAGAAAAGAGTTCTGGAAAAAGCAAAGAGCCCAAGTGTAAACTCCCTGGGGGGAGAGTATCATAGTGTCTGTGCTAGAGTGGGGAGAGTGGTGGGGACGTGAGAGGGATCACAGCAGCAGATAAGATTGGGAAGAGAGAGGCTAGTGGGGCATAGGAAAGATTAGGTCATATAGCACTTGGTAGGCATTACCTTACAGGCATGGCAAGGGTTTTGGCTTTCACTCTACATGAGAAAGTGAGGCATTAGAGAGCTTGGAGAGGAGTCAAGTGACACGACTTGACTCATAGTGTGATTATTTGGTGACTTACTCAACTGAGTTGTCAGCCCTCTGAGAACAAGAGTTATACACACTATACTTCCTGACATAGATTAGGTCGCAATTGGCAAAATGGCTCCAGAGAACGTCTGATAGATGTGTGCTTCAGAGATCCAAAACAATGGTTATTTTGTCTTTGAGGTGCTTCAAAAATGTCTTATATTCAGTGTAGATCAGTTCTCTCTCAGTAGGTTCATCATAAAGGATTGAAATTTTCCATTTAGAGAAATTTCTCGTTATTCTTTCTGTTCCTTTTTTGTTAACTATGGGAGTCATTGCCTGTTTTCATTTCTCCACTTAGGCTGGTAAGGAAATTATGGAGTTGCTTTTCCTGGCATCATAAGAATAACAGTTACATGTATTAGTCATGAGTCTAGCTGGATCTATGGATTCTATTTAGAGAAAAATGAAAGAAGGGCCACTTTGGTCTTGTTTAGTTGCTGGCAATGACAATCTTACAGTAGCTCACCTTAACAGACTCTTCCAACTTGATTAATGTAATTACCTTTGTTTTTGTTTGGACACAAACTTATGCCAGAATTAGAGAACAAAAGTCTACTTGAAGTCTAAAGATATCAGGGGGCTATATGCAAGGATGCAATGTAGATTAGAAATCAATAAAAGACATTCTCCTCTAAAGGCTTTCTTTTAGTCTGGAGGCAAAGCTCAAAGTTAAGCAGGTGTCTCTGGGATGGCAGACCAAGGAAGATCTATCTTTAGGTGGGTTGCACAACATTTTAGTGGAATGAGTTCTAGTTGAGGGCACATGAATCACCTAGAGATTTTGTTAAAATGAAGATTATGATTCAGTAGTTCTGGGGTAGGGCCTGAGATCCCACACTTCTAACAGGTTCCCAAGTGATGCAGATGCTGCTGGTTTACATACCCCATCTTGAGTGGCACAGTGTTAGCAGAACTCTTATTTGGATAGATCCATTAGTTTACTTTGTGTTGACAATTTAATCTTCAACAGATACAGATTACATAAGCATTTGACATTGAGGAACCAGCAGACAAGAAGTGCAGAGAAGAAATTAACTAATATTCCAAGAGATCCTTACCTTGCCAGCAACAGCACTGGTTGCTTTATTTAGGCTATTTTATAGATGTTCTAAAAGGCACCTTGAGACAGTTGTTTGGGTGATGGATTTGCATATGCAGAGACAAGACTTATGTAAAAACTCTATGTGGTATGATGACGGAGAGGACAGGAATGTAAATAATAAATGTGCCATTACTCATTATTAAAGGACCTACTCATGGATGATTATAATCCTTTAGCTGAAAGTCCAGACAGGGAAAAGATGGAGAAGGTACCTTGAACAGCTTTTTCAAGGTCATACAGTCTATGAACACTATTGCAAAAATTAAAGTCTATAAGCTTGATGCCCTCCTCCTGGCAATATCATGCTGTTTTCTGTGAGTATATTTTTAACCAAGTCCAGAGAGAGACATCAGTACAAATTTTATGTCTTGGCCATGCAAACTACAGAGTGCTTTAGTAAATTCAATTTGGTATGGTGTGTGTGTGTGTGTGTGTGTGTGTGTGTGTGTTGTGTGTGTGGGGGGGGGTGAAAGGAGGATGTATGAATGTGTATATTGAATAAGAAAACATCATATCCTACAGTATTTTAGGAATGGTCTTTTGGCAGGAACTTTTTTATATGCCATATTTAAAGAAAGAAAAACTGGATTTAGTAAGACTAGTGAAAAGAAAGGTAAAATGACATCAAATTAAGTAATAGTGGCCAAAGCCAAGTATGTGTCAATGGACAGTAGAAATAAAACAGAAGCAATGAATTTAAAAGAAATCAAAAATTTAAAAATATTGGAACTTTGTTATTGATTGGACAGAAGAAATTATGGAGGTGGGTATTTAAAAATGATTTTAAGTCTCTGTCTATGCTGTTTCTCCATATGTTTCTGTCTTACAGTAGGCATAGGAGTAATTAAAATCATGGGTTTGATGATTAGATCTGACCTGGATTTAAATCTGACTTCTTCACATATTAACTGCATGACTTTGGCATGTAACTTATTTTCTCTAAGTCTCTCACAGGGTTGTTTGTAGGGAATTGATGAGATAATCTATCTAAAATACTGAATATAGAGCCTGATCACATATATAGGTAAGATATAGAATCTGGATATATGGGAGAATGATGGTGTCATTATCTGCAATGAGTCTTCAAGGATTTTGATATTGATTTCAAAGCATGTGAAATGGTATGAGCAAGGTGTAGAGGCTGTCATGAATATGACTTGTCCATGTACTATGATTTATGGATAGTGCATGAGGTTCAGAATTGGACCACCAGTGTTCAATTTCCAACTTGACCATAGTGACCAAATACTGATCTCTGGGTGAGGAGGATATGGTTAAAATTTATAGAATGGGAAATGTGAACAATGTCCAAGGCAAACTATGTCTAGTTTTATGCTCAGAGTTGGCTTCCATCTCTATAAAATACTACTGAGTGACACCAAGTTAAGATGCAGGAGAAAAAACAGGACTGAGGAAAGAAGTGACAAATACAGTGTAAGAATCAGGACAACTCTACCAAGGCCAAGTAGGCAAACTAGAATGAGGAAGCCTCAGACTTCAGGGACACAGAGTCCAAGAAAAGAGCATGTGGGACATCCAATAGAGTAGAGGAAATAGGGAAATAATTATTGTCAAATTATCAGACAACCATCAAATTCAGGAAATTCATAGGAACTAAGGAGCATAAAGGCTGGTAAGGAAACATATATGAAACATGGGTGATGATTCTGATACTAAAGCTACTTGCTATCTAGAGGAGTCTCTTTTTTGGTCTCACCCTGGAGGTTGATGATCCCAAGAGAGAAGATCTGAGTGAAAGTCTCCAGGCTAGGATAACCCAGATTATCAGCCTGCCAGCAATACAAGGGTCAGGGTCTCTGGCAGAGGGATTCTCTTAGCATATCAAGTGAATTTGGTGACATTTCTCCTCTCTGCCTTCATCTTTTTGCCTACTCCCACCAAGCTTAGCTCCTAAAGCTCCATGTTGGTTTTAGAACCTGGTGGGCCCCGAGTACTAAAGTTGTTGCATTGATTTCCTACCTCACAAAGGAGCAGAAGAGAAGGAGAAGGTAGAGTAGGAGAAGGAAGGGGAAATAAAACAGGGAGTCAAGTGAAAAAGAGAGACAAGAAATCTGGACAACTTAGGATCATGACCCAAATATCAGGTGTCTCCCTCATTATAGGTGGTTATAGAAATCAGTAGCTGCTGAGGCTTTGTTCTTATGCTGAGTTTACTGCAAGGATACTGCTCTCATACATATACTCCACTGTGCGACTTCATGCATAATTGGATGTTACTTGCTCATTTTTTTCCCTCTTGAGAGAAATCAGAGTTTCTTAAGTGGGAAATATTTCTCAGCCTGGGGAAGATAGAGACTCTTCTCACTCTGTACTTCCCTAGTTGACATAAATATGAAAGGCAACTGGGAAAATATCGATTGAAAAAGTATTGCAGAGTGGCATTTATTCAAGCCTCAAAATGTATCAGGTGGTTTATAGAGCAGAGAGATAGACATAGTCCCTTAAGGCTTAAATTGTGAGCATCAGTGTTGATTGAGGAGAGCTAATTTACTATATTCAGAAAGGAAATGGTGTTGAGAAGAATGATTACGGCAAAATGCTCAGCCAGAGAAAGTGTCACAACTTTTTATTGAATTGTTGTTTGGGATGTTTTTGTAAATTTATCAATCATTTTGTGACATTTTACAGTGTAACAAGGTTTTGGTGTTTGTGAAACATCATTCTGAAATTGCCCCAAAGTAGATTTCTCTGTCTCTCTCATCAAACTGACATTGCGTACAAGTTTATGAATCTTGAATGACTAGTCTAGCTAAAACTCTTTTGGTTGCAAGTTACAGAAGTAAATTTGAGTTTTAAAAAGTAGAAAATCTTGTGTTAAAAAAAGGAAAGTCTCAGGGAGCCTCAGGACAAGAAATTCAGCTGGGCCCCAGGAATGTTTTAGAATTCAGTTCTGGAAAGCCCCCTAGTGTCTCTTCTCTCTAGGCTCCATGCACTTTGCTCTCTTTCTTGATCTCATCTGATATGCTTTTTATGGCAGATTAAGTCTTTCTTATAGTTCCCAAATTGACATATTATAATTTCAACCTTCCCAAGAAATTTCAGAATGGTCTATTCCTTTTTCACATTCTTAGAAGAGAAAATCTGGTTTCACCTCCCTAGCCTTTTAGGTCAGAAGGCCATCCCTGGTTTCATTATACATAAAATGAACATAGTTTCCAGGGACCCAGCTCTGTGGATGTTGGGGCATGGGGGGTAGTTTCCAGAAAAATAAATTGTTAAAGGCTTTGAGACTGTGCCAAATTCATCTCTCCTTACCAGAATGAGAATGCTGCCTGGTGCTAAGGACATTCTCCATAAATATTTGTCAGATGAAATATTTATTGGCTGAATGAACTGGTGAGGATATAGGAACACATTTGGCTAGATAAATGAGGAAGGTTTTTGCATTTTGAATGTCATGATAATAGATCTTTATGAGTTCATTGATGTAATGGTTAACTTTAAAGTTATTTTAGTTAAAATCATTTGATTTCTAAGCTGATCTATGTATCGGTAAAATCATTTTAAAATTTAAAAATTATAATTTTTTGTGAGAACATTTGAATAACTTAACAATATACATATTCATTCATTTTAATGGTATTTATTTCTTTGTTTGTCAAAATGTTATTTGACATTCATGAAGACTAAGCCTGGAGTGATTCGCCCAGTACCTGTAAAATCCAAAATATTACTGAAAAAAGAGGAGGAAATTTATGAACCCAACCCTTTCAGTAAATACCTGGAAGATGATAGCGACTTCTTTTCTGAGCAGGTGAGCATACATAAGACAAAGTCTTTGATATTTTGACAAATAACTGTATAAGTAATGGAGATGCCTCTTGAGTATAGTATATGCAAGAAAATGTTCATTTGATTGGAGTATCCTTAGTAATAAGAAAAGTTCTAATTTTTGCATAATAAAAAGAAATTCATATATTCCTAGGATGATATCTTGAAGTATTTCAAATTAAAAAAAAAAGTTTTTTCTACCTACTGCTGGCATTGTTTTGGGAACCACTCTCCATAAAAAAAAGGCATCATGAAGTCATTGGTTGGATGGGTCATAGAGGTGTTGCATTCTTATTTCTAAATTCCTGCATCTTTTTTTAAGAGCTGCAATATTTGATATTTAGCAAAGGATCTATTGTACAGATGCATAGTAACACAGTAGAGATGATACGAACCCCTAGATTGAGCAGTAATAGGGGATAGGAGTTTAATATATTTTAAGGCTTTTTTGGTCATTTGGTTTATATGTAAAAAAGGTATATTGTCTTCCTCTTATATATCTTATATGTTGGAGGAGGTATAATGGAAGATTTTTGATGGTAGTTTGTAAGCTATTAGGGAAACATATGAAAATACACATTTATGTAGTATAAAAGTCCATAAATTATTTCAGAGAGAAACTCTGCATCTTTATTTATCCTATTAAAATGCAACAAATAGGCATGGGTTGTATATTTTATATCTCAAATACCATTCTATGGATAAGCAGTGGAAGCAATATAGAAACCTTTCCCCATACAACCAAGGAATGTAAAAACACTACCCTTGGTAATGTGTAATAAAATATACTTATGAAAGAATATAAGGTGATATACTCCTTTTAAATTTCACTTTGGAAATGATAATTAAGAATATTCTTGAAATATTTGTGAATCATAAGGAATATCTTATCTTCCACATACGAGCTCTATAACATCTCTCTAGCCGTCAGTTTCTTCATGTATAACATGAGGCATTCAGATCAGGTACTTTTTAAAGATCCTTCAAATTAAAAAATCTGGGTTTCTTAAAATCTAAGATTAACACTGATTGGGTCAGAGGTCCCTGAGTAGCCTTATAAAAATTCACCATAAATTGTTATACTTTTTAATTATAAAATGGAGGTGATATTTCCTGTTTATTTATATGTATTTTGTAAAGACTGATATGATTTGATAATTAAACATTTTAGAAGGCACTAATATCATTGAATATGATAATTAAAGGCAGTTATTTTCATTATATAGAATAAAATGTAGTAGTCAATTTAAATTAGAGAAATCTTATTGATATAAATAGGATTGTTATCACTAATTCTACATGTAACAGAAATGAAAATTCATCATTAACAAAAACACTTGTTAAATATCTATTGCTTGCATGACACAAATATGTTAGAGGCTTAATGTGACATTTTAGACAGTATGGGATCATTATAAAAAGTATAAAAAATAATGTAGTCAAATGACAAAAATGCCAACAGTTAAAATAAACTTCACATATTATCCATGTAACTTACATTCTTCAAAATACCATCTAATGCTGTAAAATAATGATTTTGTCCTTTTATATTAGTATAATTTCAAATTTATGCATTTTACTTTAAACAAAACTCATTGTAGAATATCAGGTTATCTATTTATCACAATTTGCTGTCCTCAGAAATGATAAATTCTATTTTCAAGTTTAAGAAATTGTCACTAAAAGGAGTTGCCGTTTCTTTTCATTGCTTTTCCTAACTATACAGCAAGTTTAAAGCTCTGTTTATGCACAACATAAGCCTATGAATTTCCAGATAATTTGTGGAAAATTTGAATTCTTTTGCAAATATGGAGGTGCCATAGACATAATCATATTTATATATATTTTTTCAATCAATTTATTCTTGTTTGTATCCCAACTTCCTTGTGGAACATAAAAAGGGGTCTGCAGGCTGTCAGAATTGAAAGAAGTATGGCATACTACTTAAAAGTGACTTCCAAACACTGTCTGGTCTTACTCATTAACCTTGTATGAGAGGGAAAATAATAGAAACTTGGGGTCCTTGCATACTGGGCAACTACATGTACTATCAACTGGTCTCTTTATATTGAGTTCTAACTACCATCTTGGTGTGTCCAGAATCTACGATGGAGAAAGATAGCAAAGGCACGTCGCAAGCGTAGATGCTTAGATCTACTTAAACTATCAATTGAGTAAGAGCAATTTATAATCTCAGCATTGCCACTTCATTAGAAGTTGAATAGAAGACAGTGCACTCAAGTTCACCAGTCACTATTGTGTTCTCCTTTACTACCGCCACAGAATAAATTGAATGGTTCTAAACTCAGTTGATCTCACCCACCCATGTAATGGAAAATTCTTTAGCCAGACAGTTGGGCCAAATTGAAGCAGCTCACATTCACTAATCTGCCTTGTACTGGGGACAGTTCCACATGACAGGAGATGCTGGATGGGATTGTTAAGTCAATAAATTTCCCCTAACAGCTTCACTGCCATAAAATATGATTTCAAAACTCTCTGTTACAAAATGTCAGACACTAAAGATGATGAGACCAGACGGAAATGTATTTACTGTAGCTTAAGAAGGTACAAGCAGGCAGCCTTTTGAACTGATAATGAACTGAAAATGTGCCTGGAGACAGCCTCTGAGTACTAAAAGCAAAGTTTGAAACCAAATGCATAATCAAATAATTGAGACTTATTAATCAACAGCTTTTACATCAAAATGGCATAGGCCAGGAAGCATCATTCTGTATTAGATGGGTTTTGTAACAAAGACTCTTCAGAATGAAGCTTATGCTTTTTTGAAATTACCTTTAAATCCATTATTGTATCAATCTGTGGTCCTTTTGACTTATTGCAAAATATCTCACACTCCACATTTGTATTTAAAACTATGGTGATGTACTTTGAAGCATACTCTATGGATGATCAAGGTCAGAGTTGGAAAGTAATTAACAGAATTGATTGGACAAATGGGCATCCAGAAGACACTGAGGCTTAGAAAATCAATTCACTGATGAGAATTAAGATACTAAGGAGCCCAATGATTTTTAGTTTATCTGACTATTTGTGAGTTGGCAAAATACATTGATTGTTTTCTGGTCATTTAGTGTATCTAATTACATAAAGGTGATTTCTTCACTTAAGATCCTCAATTTAGTATAAAGAGCAATTGCTAACCTCACTTGTATAGAATGTTATATGGAATATTCTCTTGCATTCTTTATAAATTAGTAACTGAATCCATAATATTAAATATGCCATTTTCTTCTTAAACCTTAGAGAATTATATAAAAGAAAGCTTTGAATAGAATTAAGGAGGAAATATTGTTAACTCATCTGATTTTCCTGGAAATTTTCTTTTTAATGAGGAAGAACACTTCCCAGATGTGTGCCTCTTCATTTTTATTTTCCTTCTAATTTGCTTCAATAAGCAAAAGAACATGTTTTGTGTGAAAATGACCATTTAGTGAATTTCCTCCACACCACTTCACAGAGAACATAAAGGAATAATTATAAGAAATTTTCTTTTTTGCAGTATTTTCAGTCTTTCTTTTCTTCTGATTTTTCTTAGACATCTGACTTCCCTACCAAACTCTCTGTTTGACATTCAGCTTTGATGATTATGTGGGTGACTTTCACATTTCTATCTAATTATTCATAAAGTTGGATTTCTACTGTGGCCTTCCCCTTCACTTTCTTGTGTCGTGCACATGTTAATATTACAGAGCAAGTACTCACCGTTGTCCTAGGTGAAACTGACAATACCGCCTTTTATTCCAAATGACTTCTGGCTTTGTCATGAATTGCTGCTTTTTCAATAATTGTTTCTCAATCAAGATGGCTTGCTTTTTTTGTCATAAAAATATCTCTTATCATTGCTAACCTTTAATTAGAAATATTTTTGAATTTAAAATGTTTAACCTATTTAGGTCTAGAAGTGATTAAGTGGTTTTCTGAATTGTTTTAAGGGAGGGAGAATTGAAATTCCTTGTGTTACATTTCTTTTGGAAGGGTTAAGACCAGAGATTTGGTTTCTCCACATTTTAGCAAGTTTATTCAAGTAATGAAATCTTTGTGAATTTTTTTCTTCTTTGTTTTGTCTTCCTCCCTCCCTTCCTTTCTTATTTCCTTCCTCCCTCCCTCCCTTCCTCTCTCCCTTCCTTCCTTCCTTCCTTCCTTCCTTCCTTCCTTCCTTCCTTCCTTCTTTCCTTCCTGTATATGTAATAGGTAATAGACAATTTATCATAAACAGGTAGTATACTGCATGTAATAGATAGTTTATCAATATAATAAACTGTTTTCTTTTTAAAAAAATGTTCTAGAGAGACAGAATTTGCTTTTTCTCTGGAATGTAATCAAATAGGATCACCTCTTCAAATTAAAAATTTCATCTCTCCCTTTTTTTTTTTTTTTTTTTTTTTTTTTTTTTTTGGTTTAAGCTTTCTCTTGACCTTGTGTAATTATTGAAGTTGGGAGACTGGAATCAGGGTTGCAATTTTCTGTTGCAGTTGTCTACAAGCTAAGAGAAACTTATTTTCCTGTCCCCCTTCCTTTGCCTTCTATAGGGTTAAAGTCTAGAAGAGAGTCTTACTTGATTTAAAACAAGCAAACACACAAAGAGGACCCATTGCCACTTTGATCATAATAGATAGAATTATTCTAATAATTCTAATAATTAGTTAAGCAACTGAATTCTAATAATTAAACTGTGAGGCAATAGTTGCTTAACAAATATTGGTAGACATGGGTATCTGACCATACCCTAATCTACCAGGGAAACAAAGACAATCTGAAAGCTTTATGCAAATGTGGTCTTTGATATTTTGTTAATTCACGATGTCCCCATCTATCTTTATTTAAGAGGAATGGCACTGCCTTATTTAGAAACTCTCATGTAAATCATGTTCCAGTTTTAAGATAAGGTCTTGTGAAAATTAAATATTCTGTGTTATTTTTCTCTGATGAATGTCAAAAGAGAGAAGGTAGCTGTGTAAAAATATTTTAAGTAATATCCAGAGTAAACGTTAGTTAGAGATTAGAAAATTGTATTTACTGGCAAGGAAAAAGATACCTTCTTATGCTTTACTTACAGAAGTAAACTCCCTGAGCTTTGAGTCAAGGTCAGCCTGTAGGTAGAACTCTAGATGGTAACAATCACAGGCCTTTGGCATGGTTTTGTCTTCTGGCATGCAAGACAGTCTGGTAAAACTAGTGCTCCTCAACCAGGACACTGTCTACAATACTCCCCTTCTTCTCTCCTTACAAACTTTCGGTTCTACAACTGCCTTAAAATGGTTTGGACGGTAGTTATTAATAGTGTTACAAACAAAAATAAAACCTGAGGCCCAAAATGGTATCACTTAGAGTTTCCAAACCCCTGCTTAACACGTAAGTGATTTGTAGTTTCAACTTCCCTGGAAAATGTAGTCTTACCTTGCCAGTCAAGAATTTTTCAATCTGTGTCAATGAGTGCCTCTGGAATCATTTCCACCCACCAATGAAAGGGGAAGTAATCTGCATGATAAGGATACCTTGCTTTTCCCTTGAAAGCCACCTCCAAGGAACATTCCTTTTCTTTGCTAGTAATGTTCTTGCCCCACCCTTCTTATAAAAGGCTTCCCTTTTGTAGAACTCCTTAGAGCTCCCTTCTACTTGCTAGATGGAGTGCTGCCTGGTTCATGAATCATTTAATAAAGCCAACCAAATCTTTAAAATTTTCTTGATTGAATTTTGTTATTTAACAATAAATATCCTTAGGAAATGCAGTCAGAATGAGAGCCTTTTGATTTTCTTTTCTCTCTTGAACAATTTTCTTTGACCCATGACAAGTGGAATCAAGGTAGAAAGCATAGAGGGGGACCTAGTAAAAGTTGGATGTATTATCTGAATATAAATGCTAAGATTGATGTGTTTGAAACACATTATACTCTCTAAAGCACTAGGGACATTGTTGCTTATTTTAACGTGTGGGTGAGATTAGACAGTCTTTGATGACAAATGTAAAGGTCACAGCAAGATATATAAGTCTGAAAATGAGTTATGTGAAGAGAGTTGGAAACCTTCTCTTTTCTGTGATCCAAGATAAAATAATTTAAGGTGGGTAATTTAGGCAGAGAAAACAACAAATCCAAATGAGAAGAGCAACCAAAAGAATGTTTGGAGAGAATGAGTCAGAGATAAAAGTGGTAAAAAAAAAAAAATGGTTTTTTGAATTTCATTAAAGAGCCAAACACAGCCTGAGTGAGAAGTCCAGCATATGGAAACTTGAATTCAGGCTGGTGAAACAGGTCATTTACAAAAGAATATATAGGAAAAAGAAAATGGAATACATTATACAAATGCAAAAATGTAGTTTTCTTTATTTCAAAGTCTACATGGAAAGGAAGATCTGTAGTAAATTTATAAATTCAAAATTGGTGATTCCTTAGGGATGAAAGAGCTGGCAGGTTTTTTGACTTTTTTGAAATAATGTTCTAATCTCCAAATATGGACATCCTAAGAGAAATATAATCTCTTGTAGCCAGCCATCCAAATATCAATTTGTCTAATGGACCTTTAGACGTGTAATATGTTTTTTTTTTTTAAATCTTTACTCTTTCTTGAAAATAGAAAATTGCATTTGGTCTTAAAATAAACAACTCATGAGAAGCTGGATTGTTGGTTATCTTTATCTAGTAGAGCTGAGAGGCTTAACATACTTTACCTGTTCAAATAAAACCAAGAGTATATGATATCCATTGCATCTGGTACGTTCGGAAAAACAGAGGTGTTTTTTTTTTTTTTTTTTTTTTCCAATCTTTGGCTAATCCATTTCTGGAAAATATTGGGTTCTCATGAATTGCATTTGATAGAAGAACTGGCCTTTTGCAGGGTATTGTAGGGTCAGGCTAGTTTCACCTCTGAATTTAGAATCCCCATCCAGGCAGGACCTGATGACCTTATTTGTTCTGATGTATAATTGAATCAAAAGAAAACTAAAAAAAAAAAAAAAAAAAAAAAAAAAAGAAAACTAGAACAGCTTGGTTTTGCTGGAAGAGTTCTGAAATCTGGTTTGTAGTTGTGGAAGTGTGATTAACCAGCTCTACCCTTTGCATTTGTGAATCAGGAAACTCATCCATGAAGTAAGGGGATTGGGTGAGCCCAGTGGTTCTCAACTGGGGTGACATTGCCCTAAACGTTATTGGTTGTCACAACCAGGGATGCCTCTGGCATTTAGTGGGTAGAGACCAGAAATGCTATTAAACATTCTACAATATACAGGACAGTCTCCCACAACAAAGAATTTTCCTGCCTGAAATGTCAGTAGTGCTGGAATCGAGAAATCCTGGACCAGACCATTTCTTGGTTCCCTTCCAGCTTCAAGAATACTATGACTAATGAAGCTCAATTATACACTGCTAAGGGCATTTCAGTTCAACTGACAGTGACTAGGTGTCTTCTTTTTGTGTCTTAACTAAGAATTTTTCCCTATTTGATTTGTACAAAGGAGGTAAGTAAGCCTCCATTTATGGAATCTCCCACGTTCCATGTAGCCTCTACTTGTAATGATAGCCCTGTTAGATAAAGGGAATACATTTTCATTGGCTCTAGATATTTCAGCAACGTTATGGCTTCCCCATCTTCCCAGACATTTATTCCTCATTCTTGTATTTCCCCACTTGTTAGATTTCAAGAAAATCAAACAAAAGGAGAAATTTTTGAATATCAGCCAGTCTGTATGAAAAATGCATGCTGTTGGATGGAGTCATTCCTGATCCTGGGCCTCATTACATACCTGCAAAACGTGGGCATTGTACAAAATACTTTCAACAGTGCCCTCTTACCCTGAAATTCTGTGTCTATGTCTTTAAATATTATTATAATATAATAAATAGTATTAAATATTACTTAAATATTATTATAATATGATAAATATTATTATTAAATACTATTTAAATACTATTGCATGATATTTCTCATCCTTAGGTGATTTGAAAAAGGAAAAGAAAAAAAGAGCAAGTGTTACTTAGGTCATACCTTTGGAGAGATGGAAAGTCTTCTACTCTCCTGCTTAGGTCAAAATCATAACAAATTGTTCTTATTGCTTGGCATGCAGTCCCTGCAGTGCTATGGTTTCCTGATGAATGGTGTTGCAGCTTCTCTCCACACTCATTCCTTTCTCTCTACTCATAGCATCCAACCTTTTAATGTTTGTGCCAGGCTCTGCAATAGATAGGAGTGACTCTACTGGAAAAGGAGCAGATAATATCCCTGCAGCATGAAGCTTAGATTCTAGGGAATTCTACATACTCTGAACTCTGACCTCAGCCTCTTTTTGCCACTCTTAACCTTCTCTGCAATCCTCCATACCTCCTCACTCATAACTGTCCACTGCACACTCAGGCTGCACCTGCCGTGGGCTGCTCCTCTGGTCCTCTGATCCATTAAGGGACTGATCTTGACTGCTAGTAACTGCAGTCCTTGACTCTTCTGCTTCCTGCAAAGGAAACTTTATGATAGAATGCAATGGAAAGAACATGGATTCTATGTGAGCCTAGAAACTGTGAACTTCAATTTCATCCTAGAAAAATGGGACTACAAGTTCCATTTGTAATGGTATGCATATTCATACCCATTTATGATTCCATGAAATAGTCACTGCAAAAGGGCTCTGGACACTTTCAAGGGAGTGCACATTTGAAATATTTATTGTTATTGTTTCCTTTAACATCACTATAATTTTGGAAGAAGGGCACTGACTCCTTGCTAAAGGGTCACCAAATAGGTTCTCCTTCTCCCCACTGTTAGGAGAAGTCACAGAAGTCTCTCTTCTATGTTGCTTTTTGACTTCTTCAATATAAGTTGTTCCCCTCCACCAAATACATGTAGGCGGGCAACCTAAGACAAGAATTAAACTATGTGTGTAGAAAAACATAAGACTCAGCATTTTAACGCTCTAGTGCCCACTGCGATTGATTACAGAATATTTTCTTCCTTGTCCTTTGAACACGTCGCCATCAAATATCTTCACGCTGATCTAGTTCATCTGCTCTGTGAAGCTTGCTGTTAGACAGTCACAGACTCTAAGCCCTAAATAATCCAAAGCCTATCTTCAAAATTATATTTTAATCATTTAAAAACTTTTTTTGGTGAAGGGGATTTGAAAAAGCTAAGCATATGCTATGTCTTTTCATACTTCGCAAGTTTACATTTTTTTGGTTCAAATGAGGATTTGAAATAGATAAGTGTGGCTTTAAGTACGTCTGTTTTTAAAATGCATATGAATTCTTCAGAATTAGGACTGATAAACAAGAAGTTATACCATATGTTCAAAATTAAGAGACCTAATTTATCTTGGCTTGATCTTCGGGGAATGTAGATAATTACAGTCTCTTCTTGGTAATTTGGGGTTTCTGTGACAGTGTCTGTAAAATGCTGATACGCCTTTGGCTGAAGGAGTCACTGGTTACGAAATACGTTGTAACTGTTCTTGACTTTATGAAGGGGGAGGGTGTTGTTTCAAACCGAAACTGTAGCAGAAATGCTATAATTCTGATTTTTAAATTGTTACAAGCTCCAGGCAGGAAAGGAAAACTGAAAACAAGGGCTGTATTTAAAAATAAGAGGTAGAAGGGAGAGAGGATGTGGTTAAAGGCTCCAGCAATGTCACCCAGTGGTGCTCTGAGTTTCCAGGGGCACAAATAGCTGCATGTGTGAAGTGGGGACAGAGGGAGCAGAGAGAAAGTAGATTTTCACCCTTTACTTCGGAACCACAGAAAAGGGGGTAGCTTTCAAATGCCAGGATGGAACAAAAGAGTCTCAGATGTGCAGGCTTTAATGAAAAGAGCCCATAGTGCCTTAAAAATGCCCTTTGGTGTTGCAATGAAAACAGCTTTTGAAGTTAAATAGTTTGACTTGATGGCTGAATAGAAAGTAGGCTTTTTCTAGAGTGGCAAATGCAGTCGATATGGCTATAGCATTCATTTTTGGATGTCTGTGTCAATACTTAATTCTTCAGTATCTCCAGTTCTCTTAATAGACACAGCAAAATTAATGTATTCACTGCATATTGTCCGCTACATTTTCCTCTAATGAACCAAGGTATTATTTGCTTCATAACTTCTTGTGATCTTTAAGGTTTTTAGGATATGATATAATCAACCAAAATAATTAATCCTTTTCTAAAAACCAAGCTCCTAAGTAAAGCTTATTTTACTCTGAAAAAATTTGTGCTGAGTATTTTTGTATTGAAAATGACAATTCTCAAGTAAATGAAAAACAGTTTACAGCATTTTATTAGAAATAACTGTTAACATATCTCACTGATAGAAACACGTATGAGACAATTTTATGACTCCTGTCCTTCCCTCAAAAACTAAAACATTAAAAGATTCATCCATTGAATGCTAAAGCAGGGTAGATGATGTTCATTTTCAGGAATCATTTAGAATAGTGATCTCCAAAGTAGTATCTACCAACCTCAAGATAATTCATTGGGTGGAGGTGGGGTATGAGTCAGACATGGTAAAGATTTTATTGACTTTTTCCATCTAAAACAGGGGTCACCAACTATTACCTGTGGGCCAGATCTGGTCTACCGCCTGTTCCTATAAATAAAATTTTCTTGGCATACAACTATGTCTACTCATTATGTATTACCCAAGGATGCTTTCATGCTACCATGGTAATTGTGACAGAATATATGGTTCGTAAAACCTATTACATATACTAAGTGGACCTTCACAGAAAGAGTTGGCCACTTCCTGACTTAGAATTATAGGAAATATTTTAAGCTTTGCTGATTTATATGGGTTTACGATGGTGTCCTTTGTAAGCCTGAGAGCCAGATAGTCACAACGTATGCATTTTTAAAGTGAGATTTCTGGGAAAGTGTCAGCTCTCCAGTTTGGTGCATTGAACAGAGAGCCCTCACTTGGCTGTTGCTTAAGCCTTTTGTCCTTGATGGAAGTTCATGTGCCCAGTTGGACATATGATTTATCACATTAACTATTTTTAAGTAAAATAATCCTCATAAAATTAACAAGTGACTTTACTTTAAAAAACCTCCCACAAAATAATCTAAATTGAATATACCACTAATATAGGAATACATAGCAAGACGTGGCAGAGATGATATAATATCTATATGTAGTATAAGCTTTGTTAATAGCCATATTACTAATTCATTATTAATAATAATATACCCATTCCTACATTTATAGTTTTGTCTTGAGTTTTAACTAATAATTATATGATGGCATCATAAGATAGTTACAGAGTAGGCATCAGGACATGGAGAAGCTGTGTAATTTCAGTACTGTTTAAAGACATGAGGTATTTAATATTACAGTGTTTAAAGTTTTATGGAAGTCAGTGATAAGCATCTTTTTTGAGGAATATTCATAAAGGAAAAATTAAAAACCCAATTTAATTGGAAATATATATGTTCTTTCTGCTGCATAAAATACTGTAAAATAATACACAGAAAACTATAGAATGATACACTGAAATTCATTCCTTTGATACCATTAGAAATGCTTTGAAAATGCTTCGAAAACAGCTCTGAATATTTAAAGCAGTAAGTAGTGAGCAAGTGACACTATATTGTAATTTTATGATACAGTTAGATCAAAGTATAGATTTAAAACTAGTCTCATTATATAGCATTTGTGTTCTAGATATAAAATAAAAAGAAAGTGACACTTTGGGGACCTAAAAGAGAAATAAGTCAGAGAAAATTTACTCCCTAAAGTGAGTGACTTCTTTATAATAAAATTACAGTTCTATGGGAAAACTGTGAATGTATAATCAGCAATAGAGTATATGAAAACATTGTAGGTATGAAGTTGAAGTTACATCAACATCCACAGATAGTTATGATGACAGGGATGATGTAGGTGTGCACATGCGTGCACTATGAGAGCCTGTTATATATGTTACATTAATATATAGTTAAGATTCTTATATATAGTAATAGAAACATAGGGATAAAGCTATGTGTGTGTATATCTTTATAATAATGAGATGGAGATTATATATGTAATATATATTAAATACATAATATTGTATATTTATAATAATGAGATGGAGAAGGACCAATAAAATCTTTGGAGTCATTCGGAGGTTCTAAAGTTATCTTATGACAAAGTATTTTAAAAAGCAACAAACTTCAAGATACATTATGACAATTTGGCTTTCCTGGCCATCTGTATAGTGAAAGATTTGTTTTTCAACAAAATTTCGATTAAAGAGGAAATTCAAAATAAAATTTCTACCTGGGAAGAAATGAGAAAAAAAGTAATGAAACTATTGTCTATTAGAACTTAAGGAATACAGTTAAAATAGTCCTTGGAAGAAAACGTGCAACTCTAAACATGGTTAATGAATTAAAAAGAGAATAAAAATAAATCAATAAGGTATACAATGTATAGAATTTAAGAACAATAAAGTTTCCTATGCATAAGGAAAACAAGAAAAATAAATTTATAAGAATTGGCAAAAGAAAACTGGAAATCAGAAAGGCCATAGAAATCATAAACATAAAATGTTTTGGGAAAATACCTATAAAATAGTAGCAGTAGAGTAACACAGAAATTGTAAAAATACTTTCAAAATTCTGAAAGAAATTATTCTGCAACTTAGAATCCTATATCCAGAAAATTAAATGTAAGGGCAGAACAAAATTTTCAACATGCAAAGGTCAAAACTTTTCTTCTAATATTCCATTCCCCCCCCCACCCCCACCCCCGAAGCTCCTTTAGGGCCCAGTGAATATGAGAGGAAAGCAAGAAAGGCCTGGCATACTGGAAACAGCAGATGGCACATAACAGATAGGCAAAGAACATTTCCAAGGTGATGGTAAAGAGAATTGCAGGATAACAACTTAAGAAAAGCAGAGAAGACAGCTAGCACAGATTGGTGCCTCAGGTGACATAGATGTGGAGGCTGTCACCACCAAGAATCCCTTCTCCTCTGCACTGTATTATCAACCAGACAGTGCTCAAGTGAGCCTGGCCAAGATTCTTAGCTCTCTATGACCTGTCCAAGTGCTGATACAATTCTGCTGTCCTCTCCCTGCCGAGCTGCCTGAAATAGCTGGTATCATCTGACCCCACAGAATTTCAGAGTTGACCGACTCCTGAGAGATGGAGGTTGGCCATAGTGAGCGTAGAAACAGGAAATGTTTGCTGCCTGATTGATTAGGCCTTAGCCCTGCCAGATTTCCCCCGTATAAGAAACCCTCTGCTTCCCCTGCATGACTACAGACTTGGCTTCTGACATCCTCACAATGGATCTTGAACCCTCCAAGAAAAGTTGAGGCCAGAATATAAACCAGACTGTTCTGATCACCTTTTCCTAAGCACTGTCAACTGTCAATAATAATGTCACCTTTTTTTTTTTTTTTTTTTTACACAGCTAGTCTTTGTGTTTGCTACTCGGTTTTCGGATTAATCACTTCCCACCCTGATTAAGAAGTGTAATTAATTGTTGATAAAATAATGGAATAGTTGATTGAGAAATAAAACAAAATTAGAATACATTTCAATCTAAAAGCCATCTTTAATTCCATCTTTAATGGAATACTACAAGCATTCCATTAAAGTTGCAGAATAACATGACTATTATTTAATAATGTTAGCAGTATTGGCCAATGGAATTAGACAAAAGAAAGGAATTGCAAGTGTAAAACCTGGCAAAGAGGTGGTAAATTTATCACAATGTTAAGTGATTTGCTATTTTGGGTAATATACCTGGAGCTTCCACGAGAATTCACTGAGTGACAATTACATCCGTGAGATAACTCAGTAATGTGTTTTGGTAGGACATCCAAAGCTTTCATGTACTGACATAGAAATATACCAAAGCTGTTGTTAAGTTGGGGGAAAATACAGAGAAATAATATGTAGAATGTTGTAAATAGGATGCCATCCTTTTTTTTATAATTATGTATGCTTGTAGCGTGTATGAGTGAAAATATTTGTATTGGCTTGATATGTAAAATAAATATTGCAGCACAAACAAGATACTAATTAGTCACCATTTCAAGGTTCAGAGGGTTATAACCTCTCATTTCTACAAAGTTAAAAGATCTAGAATTATAATTTTCTAACTGTTTAAATTTTCTGAGTTTTTTAAAGTCAGTTTTGAATTTAATGCTTAAAAAAAGAAATAATACATCTACTGATACAGCAAACACATCAATGTACATTTTAGAAAGCCAATCAGTGCCTTAAAAATACGTTATTGGAAAAATGAACTAAACCTACATAACAAAATATTAAGTGTACAGTTTTAAAGTTGAATTTACTTGCATGCTAAATATAATTTTGAACAATGTGTATTATTTTGTACCAAATTCCATTTCACACAAAACCAAATATACTCGTTCATTGCTCATGGAGTAGAGGAATAACTGAATACATTATTGAACTCATAGAAAACATTATATTCCTCTGAAATTTCAGCCATTAATGCATTAAGCATCTATTGTATTAGGCATTGTACTTAACTCTGAGGCCACAAAAGTGAGTAAAGCAGATATCATTTTATAAAATTCATGTACTGAGGGTTTTTACTATAGAACAATCACTGTCAATTTATTTCCTTACATGAAAAATTTCAGAAATATAAGAGGTGCTTATTTATCTGCAAAAAAGCAGCCCTATCTTTCACAGATACATACGTATCTGGGCCCTTTCTGCAGCTTTTCTTTGTAGGCTCAAGACTTCCCACTCTTAGGGCTTCCTTGCCCCTTTCACAATGCCTGGTCTTCTCTCTGGTCCTACTTCCTCAAAGTCTTTCACATTCATCTCCTCTCCAGGTTAAAGACTAACCCAAGGTAAGGCCGCATTCCCTCTCTCTACACTTGAACTCATCTGTATGCACAATCTCCAGTTTCTCTCCAAAGTAACACACTGCCTGGCATAGAACTCATGGTTCTTTCCATTCTTGCCTATCCTGATCCCTTGCCGGTCCTCGGCCCAATTTGGCCACTTACTGTACCACGAATTAAACCAACACTTCCGCTCCGCTGCTTGAGCATTGATATCCTCTAAGATGCGCTCCTCTGTGTCCCCCATTTCTTCCTGACCAGATCACAAGTCCTCTTAAAATAACTTCCACTGTTACCTACCTCTTCAATGAAGACTTTTTAAATCTCATCCTATCACCTTTGGGATCTCTCTCCTTCCTTAAACTTTTCTCCTCTTGATACTTTCAAAAATAACGACCTTGACACCCTTCAGGCGACACTACAGGTGCTTGTTTAGTTTGGCAGAAGAGGCTGGAGGAGGAGACTGACAGGAATTATTGAAAGAGACAAACAATATACTATGAAAGCAGGTGTCTGGAGAAGGGTCCAACTGTGAGGAGAGGTTTCCTTCTTAGTGGTAAGAGATTCTTTTTTTTTTTTTTTTTTTTAAGTTTATTTATTTATTTTGAGAGAGAAAGAGAGTGAACAGGGGAGGGGCAGGGAGAGAGGGAGAGAGAGAGAGAATCCCAAGGAGACTCTTTGCTGTCAGCACAGAGCCAGACTCAGGGCTTGAACCCACGAACTGTAAGATCATGACCTGGGCCAGGATTAAGAGTTGGGACGCTTAACTGGCTGAGCCACCCAGGCTCCCCAGTAGTAAGAGATTCTGACATAACGTCTATTATACTTAGACTTAATTCCAAGTGAGCTTGACTTTTGTCCACTAACATGTTCTTTATACCTTTCTTGTTCCCAGGATGTGACAGTTCCTCACAAGCCTGTTTCTCTCCACCCTTTATATCAGACTAGACTCTATCCTTCTGCTAAGTCCCTGCTGCCTCCACAGACTCTCTCACACGCTGACTGTCTTACCCCAGGACCCTTCAGTCATTTGTCCTCCTTCTCACTGAGTGATGAACAGGGGAATTCTCACACCCTGTTTAGTGGCAACACATATAATAAGGTGAGAATTCCCTGCCAAGGTGGGAACTGTTCTGATCTGTGCTGTGAAACTTCTTTATGCTTAGCTTTTTAAAACTTAAGTGTAGAAACATATATATTAAGACTATTAATTATTTGTGTTAAAGCCCATGACCTTACAAAAAGATAATAATCAACCTTGAGAAATTAGTAAGTATTTATTTTTGCTTTCAAAGTCATTTCCTGGTTTTGTATTCCTCCTTGCCTCTTGTGCAAACCCCAAAGTGGAAATCCTGAGAAATTTTCCAGAACCTTACAAGGTGCCATTATTAATTTACCTTATAGTCTCAGTTCAATGTTCTTTAAAAAGCTTCTTTAAATTGCGGTGCCTTAATCAGGAGGCACTATCACAGCCAATGAGCAATGAAATAATTAGAATTTCTACGAATATCTGTAAAGTAATATTAACATCTTATTTTATTTTATTTTATTTTTTATTTGAGTATAGTTGACACAATGTTACATTAGTTTCAGGTATACAGCAGAGTGTTTCAACAAGTTTATACCTTATGCTATTAACGTTTTATTTTAAAATGTGTCTATCTGCCTCACAACGCATAGTGATGGGATATGTAAAATGAGGTGTTCGGTATTTTAAAATATGTATATATGTATACATATTACACATGTATATATGTTACATATATAAATATTTTGTATATCTATAAATATATACTTAAATACATATAATATATTTTATTTATTAATTTATTTTTTAAGTGTTTATTTTTTGAGAGAGAAAGAGACGGAGTGGGAGAGGGGCAGAGAGAGAGAGGGAGACACAGAATCTGAAGCAGGCTCCAGGCTCTGAGCTGTTAGCACAGAGTCTGACGTGGGGCTCGAACCCCAAGCTGTGAGATCATGACCTGAGCTGAAGTCAGACGCTTAACTGACTGAGCCACCCAGGTGCCCCTAAATACATACAATGTATTTTAAGTGAAAAATATTTATAGTTGGCTTTGGAATGCAATCACAAATGTTGTATTAGAAGCAAGCAGTCAACGGTGCCGCACAAAGCTTTTATATAAAAGTACCTGTTGCTCTTCTGACCATTACCATAAGGCCATCCTGGCTACTTACAGACTCTCAGATTCTGAAAACTTTATAAAAGAATTGATTAGTTAAATTTAACCTGCAATTAATTTTTTTTGTAAAACTCAAAATCTTTTTTAAAACCATTTATTTTGCAAATCCTCTATATCTAATGGAATATACCCCTGTACTTGGAAATCAATAAAGGCCAGAATCAATATGTTCCAGAGTGTAGTTGTACAATATTCCTTGGGCCCCCCTTTTTTTTTTTTTTTTGAGGAAATGTTCATAAACTCAGTCTAAAGAGAGTCAGTCATCTAAAAAGTGAACATTACTATATGAATAATATTTTATCTTTCATATTTAATAGCATCTATCATTAGTGAATGATCAACCCTGAATTAAACTTTAAAATATCCATTTTCTGAAAACAGAATGTTTTTAGACAAGGTTCAGGATGACATTTTTATGACTTTTGTTTGTTTCTTACACTTGGTTTAGAAAAAACAAATATTTCAGGGAAAGTATAATATTCTTAAAATATTTTCTATTATTTGAAATTGTCCCTGATTTAATCCTTGCCAACATTTATGAAATCCTTTTAGCTATAGAGTTAATGATTCTGAAAATAACATAACAATTGTCTTATAAATTATCATCTATGATGGGATTATAATTGTATTTTATAGATACCAATTGCATTAAGTAGCTCATTCTTTTGATATTTTGGTGCTGTTTTCTAGAACCATTCAACATTCATGGAGGTTCAAGGATAGGGTCAGTATTTCATCCGTATTTTAACCTGTACCAGTGAGGTTGTAAAGAACAATATAGAAAAGTGATATGAGGTTGGACAACTGTTTTCATTTTATACAGTCTTCATAATAGATTTTGTCTTTCAGAGTCTGAGATTTATTGATACTGAATAAAGAAACAATAACATCAGAAATAATAATAATAATATAATCATAGTGTAAGACAATATTTCTTGATGGAAGGTTCAGAACATCTAATAGCCTTATACTTTAATTGTTCCCATCAAAATATACAGATTACCCAATTTGATATCTATGTTTACAAATTTTGTGTCATAAATATTGGGCCAGTAGCATACCAGGTTTCAAGAATTGTTTTTTTGACTTGAAATAGTTTCTTGCCTGCAACTGTAAAACATAATCTGCTATCTAAATTACCTTCTCTTCAATACCTAATGTCGTTGCCACACCTGGTTCCCAACATTAACTACTAGGTTTATCTCCAAACTCAAATCTTCCCATATATCCCCCTGGAGAGCCACACTGAACTTGACTTAACTACCTTTGATGGTCCCTCATCAACTGGGGCTACCAAAGGTGTTTAACAGGTTTTATTATTCTTCTGTTGAATCTGTACTACATTCTTTCTTCTAAATCTTCATCCCACTCCGAGTGTCCTATATCTTTACCTTAATCCCTATCTTCTCTTAGTTTCAAGATAGAGCTCCATCATATGATGTCATATCACATGTGATGATGCTCAGGTACTTTCCTTTTCATCTTGGAATAAATTAGGGGGTCCTCTTTTTCTTGAGGTCTCATGAAGGGAGTTATTACTCTTCTTTCTTTAATACCTCAAAGTAATATAGCCCAGTGGATAAGAGCAAGATGTCTCTGGACCGTCTGTCTAAGTTCATTTCTTGACCCCACTCCTTCCAGAGAGTAATGTTGGTTAAGTCATTTAGGCTATGCATGCCTCCATTTACTCACCTGCAAAATGAGGATACTAGTAAACACACCTTACTAGAGTATTATGAGATTAAGATGTACTAATTGATGCAAAGCACTGATACTGGTTGTATCCGGGACATAACAACCATATAAGAATTAGATTTTATTACACCTTCTTGGAGTGCCATTCTTAGCATTCTCTTGGATCTTCATTTGTCCTGTATTCATTGGACGCTTTCCCTTTTGTATGCAGAAACCTAAAAAAAAAAAAAAAAAAAAAGACAAAATGAACACATCTCCCTCCTTTTCCTTGATAGTGCTACAAGTGTAGTAATTTCAAGACTTTCTTTCTCTCAAAGTGATCAATAGCCATTATCTTCATTCTCCCTCTATAAATTCGCGCTTTAACCCACTCTTGAAAGCATTCTGTCTCTTTGTTTCAGCCACTCTATCGAAACTGCTCTCTGGAGATAAACTGCTTGTCAGCAAACTCAGCTGAATTTCCTCAGTCCTCTGTCTCTTTTATCCCTTGCAGCAGCTGACACAGTTGATCATGCCCTTTTGAATCTCCCTCCTCATCCTACTCTCGGGATCATGTCTACATTCCAACTCCCTGACTGCTCCTTCTTTGTTTTCTTGTGGACACTTCTTCTTCCTCTACCCCTTCTCTCTAATTGCCTCCCTTCAGATACCCACCCACTCACAGGCTTCTGTGATTATCTTAGTCCTGATCATTCTCAAATCCACATTTCCTATTCTGTTTCTCCTCTGAGATTTAGTTTTATATCTTCAGCTGCTCTCTTGTCAGTTCCCCTCGGATGTCATGTTGTCACTTCAAACTCATCATTCATTATGCCTCGAACGAGTTCTGTTCTGGCTTCCTTACTTCTGTCGTTAATAACACAGTACTGTCCTCAAACTCAAAACTTGATTCAGCCATTATCCTTTTTCTGCTTTGACCTCATAGCTGATCATTCACCAAATTGAATGGATTCTTCTTTTGTTATGTCTGTCGTGTTGTTATCTCTCCCTACTCTTTCTTATTATTCTACTTTCCTAACCAATCGACTTCTTTCCCTCCAGGCATGCCTTGGGAATTTCTTACTGTTTAACTTGCTCCTGCATTCTTCTCATGTAAAATACCTTCCTGTTTTTCACCTTACTTAGGCAGGGCAAACCATTCTCATCCTTTAGAGACTAGTCAAACCATCCCTGCTCCTCTGTGAATTTTCCCCATTCATCAACATTCAGGGATGTTTTTCTCCTTTTAATTTTTATAATCCTTGCCTGTGCCAACATATCTCCTGTATATTACAAGTTACCTTGTATTCATTTGTTGTGATTGTCCTAGTGTCCATCTAGGGCGTGACATGCTTAATATGATACTTTTCACATTGTAGGTATAGCCATAAATAAATGTGTGTTCATGATGAACAAATCCTAAAATGATGCAGGTTATTCACTAGGAGCCTAAGATGCTTGAATATTTGGGATTATTTCCATTTTAAGTAGAAACTAAATATGAGTCAATTTATGGATTTATCAGTACATTTAATACAATTTCACTCAGTTGAGAAACTCCCTTTTTCTTGGGTTGTGTGCAATTTCCAGGGTGTTTATGGAGTGCTTCAACACAGGAACATAGGTGGGGTGGGGAGGTGGAGGCAGGGGGCATCTGATCTTTCTTTGCCATATGCGGGTTCTGGTATCTACTGGGGTGTTTTCAGTCCTGTCTGGTATATGACCATCAGTCATATAATACACTGCTGTTTCCTCCTTCCTTCACCTAAATGGCATGCCCTCATTGGTTCTAGATTAGTTACTTCTGAGCCCCTATAGTATACGTGGAAAACACAGTTACCTGCATCTTGGGAGCAGGTAAATTCTGTGAGGTCCTCTTAGAATCATCGATTTAGATAATCTACATATCCTTCTTTACTCTTCTTTTCCTGCCCCCTTGTTTGTAGAAAATTCTAGGAGTCCGTACTTAAGAATTTGCCTACTCACTAGAATTTATTGGTAACCCTGAAAGCAATACTCACTGCACTTTTCTGGTCATCTGTGGACATGTGAAGAACAATGCAATATTTGATTGGCCTGTGCACATGTTCCCAGTGGGGTGAACAAGGTGATGTTCTATTTTCTTGTTTTAGCTCTCATGCTATAAGCAATCATTCTCTCCATGTCTTAGCACCACAGATTTTGAATTTCTGTGCTTTTTCTTGTTGATTTCACTATTTAAAATGGCCTCTCAGGCATAGTGCTGAAGTTCTGTTTGGCGTTCTATACATTAGAAGGCTATGATGTGCCTCGCAGAGATACTATACATGTCAGATAAGCTTTCTTTAGGCATGAATTATAGGGCTGTTAGCTGTAGGTTCAATGTTAATGAATAATAATATATTAAATAAGATATCTTTAAACAGAAAGACACATTAAACAAGACTATATATGATTGACTGATGAAATCATAATCAGACTCGCAGGAACTTAATCTTATATTTCATCCTGGAGCAGTGGTTCAGGATTTGCTAATTCCATATTTGCAGTGACTTAATACAACATAACTATTGTGAATAATGAGAATCAATTGTGTCTTTTTTGGTTTCCCTGAGAAGTTTCATGTATGAGGAGTTAGTTTGGGAGGTGGTTCTAGGAAACACCAGTTAAGGAAGTAGGGAACTGAGACAAGGAGAAGGTGTCGAATAAAGGGTGTATCATCAAGCAAGTTACCATGTGGGAATTAGAGCTTGAATTTGCTGGTGAATTCTAGGAGCCAATGTGGACAACTCAGAGTGAGGCAATCTGAGGTGGAGTGTGGGGGGGAGGGCGGGCAGGGTGGGGAATCCTGCTTGTCTTTGTTTGAGGGTTGTGCCTGTGGGATGGGAGCATTAATCCCAGAAGAGCCCTCAGGAAAAGAAAAGCAGGGACTAGTCAAATGAAGTTCAGAGTCTGGTAATAAAATGTTAAGGCCCGAGATGACATAGGTATGACAGTAATTTATATTATATATATATATTCACAAATCTTATGTTTATGTTCTAAATGTGGGGTCCAGGATCCTGTAAATCAAAACTTTGGCTATCAGAATGCAAGAGAATTTTCTTTAATTTTGACATATTATGCTGTGGGCCATATATCATTGCTGATACAATAAAGGGTACAGAGGAGTTATAGGTCTGGGTGTGGAGGGTCATTATCTTACAACTATCTCATCCCCAGTCATTTTACCAATTTTTCCTCTATTTTGTAATTTATATAAAAATGTTTATTTTCAAAGTTAATAACACCTTCCACAGCATATCTGCTGATGTCTAGCTCACAGCCTAGTGGATCCACCCTCTATTTTTTGTTTGTTTGTTTGTTTGTTTGTTATTTTTGAGAGATTGAGAAAGAGAGAGAGAGAGGCAGAGAGAGAGAGGGAGAAAGAATCCCAAGCAGGCTCCATGCTGTCGGCATGGAACTTGACACAGGGCTTGATCTCACAAACCATGAGATCATGACCTGAGCCAAAATCAAGGGCTGGTCACTTAGCTGACTGTGCTGTCAGGAACCCACACCCTCTATTTTTGAGAATTCAGTTCTTTTAGAAAGATTACTTTTTCTAAGCACCACTCAGACATCACCACAGAGGTCTCAACTACTCTCCTGGCCATCAAGTAAGAAAACTAATCTGCATATAAGGTATGTAACTGAAAGCTGATCACTCTTCATAACCTTTATTCTTTCTTCATCCTCTGCCTCATTTCTTCTGTGTTGTATTCCCATTATGTCTGAGGCGCAGCTCTCTTTTTAATTTTTAAGTCAAACCCAAATCCCAGTTCTTCTGACTTACTTTCCTTTTTCCCACTTATGCACTCAGTTTTCTGTATTTTTTCCTCTTTTCTTATCCCAGCTCCATTTTCTACCTTGTTTTTAGCACAACCACAGGCCATGTGGACAGGAAGTTATCTCTTACTGCCATCTCCCCTGGGTCGCTCTTCTTCCGACTTGCAGTAGAAACGAACAAGAAAACACATGGTGGACCTATGAATAGTACTGAGAGGAGGGAAGGAGAACTAGACCTTCACAGTCAGGATGATTTTTCTGATGTGCTGGCAGGAGTGAGGCTGGGATTTCTTACTCAGGAAGGCTCTATTTACGGTGAAAGCTTGCAAGGCTTTATCCGTGAGAACAGCATCTTTATAGACAGAGAGACAGCTTTGAAGCCCCAGGAGAACATTGACAGCCATTCTGAGGACATCTTCTCTTTCAGTTTTTGAAAAATTGTGTTATCTGGAGGCCTAATTTGTGACTGTGCAGCCATTTTATTCACTTTTGGTTTCCTAAAACGCATGATCCTTGTACCTTGTTTGTGGCCATTTACCATTTTCTTTTATTTCTAGTCTGCTTCTGTCTCATCAAAGAGATAAGTGTGGCAGGTTTCCTCACATAGGCATCCCCCCATTGGTTCCACTGCTATTAAATTCTACTGTATATTTTCTTTCTTTTTTTTTTTTAAACATTTATTTATTTTTGAGACAGAGAGAAGCAGAGCATGAACGGGGGAGGGTCAGAGAGAGGGAGACACAGAATCTGAAACAGGCTCCAGGCTCTGAGCTGTCAGCACAGAGCCTGATGCGGGGCTCGAACTCACGGACCATGAGATCATGACCTGAGCTGAAGTCAGCCGCTCAACCGACTGAGCCACCCAGGTGCCCCTCTACTGTATATTTTCTATGCATGTGTTGGAGCCAGCTTTTTCTAACACATTCAATTGGAGTATTTCAGTGCTTATCTCTGGAGTAGCCCCTTGAAAAAAAGCTTTCACTTCAGAACAGGAGAGCATTAGCTATTCATCTCCTACCTCTGTTTTTCCTGCCCAAGACCCTCCCAGCCCTGATCACTCCAGCTTGCAGACCCCAGGCTGTGATCAGGACTGCTGGGGGTCAGGGCAAGATGTGAAGATCTTTCACGGAGAGAGGAAAACATATATTCCTGTGTAAGATGACACCTGTCCTGATCCGTCCTGGGCATTTTTGTAAAAGTGTATCTATTCTATTTTTCCTATTGTTTTGGAAAAAAAAAATACTTTTAAAAATAGTTTTTTTTTTTTGAAAATAAATATCTTATAGATCTACTAGTGTAACAAACCATTTGTTAATAAATAGTTTTAATATTATATGATTTCAATTATTTCTTTGCTCCTTGTCATTGTTAGAAGTGTCCAGTTTGATCAGTAAGTAGACCTAGGGCAACAAAACTGTAGCCTCTAAAAAAGTAAGACATCAGTTGCTGAATTAATCTTGTTGAATAAATGAATTGTTCTATGGCCGTGTTTAGAAAAGTAACCCATACTCTTGCTTTAGTTTCCTTATTTATAAAATAGCAATAAAAATAGAATCTCTAGGGGCACCTGGCTGGCATAGTAGATAGAACATGCATCTGTTGATCTCGGGGTCATGAGTTCAAGCCCCACTTTGGGTGCAGAGATTACTTAAAGAAATTTAAAAAAATGTAAAAAAAAAATAGAATCTCTATCATAGGATTTTTACCAAGATCAAGTGGCAACCTGAAACTTTCATGTTCCAACTTAAGTTCTCAGTTTTATATATTTTTTCAGCATGCTACCTGTTGTTTGTGGAATTTTGGTGCTGAAGTGAAGAAACAATCCATCGATATAACTGGGAGGACATTACTCTCATCTAAAATGTGTTTTTTCCTTGTATTACAACCTATTCATTCCTTTAATGCTTTCAAGTTTATTCCCATATGTATTTGCTTTACCTCTGATTTCTCACTCCCCTTTCCTTTTTCTTCATAGTCTACTATACTATTTTTCATTTGTTTGCATATTTTCTTCCAAATATTGCATTATTATTTTGTGTACATTTAATTTGCAGAAATGATATTGTTGACACAGGTCACTCTTTTTCCATGAGTTTCTTTTTCCTCTGGAATAGTAGGATATTGGGTTTGGTTCTAAAACTCTTACTCTAAGATCAAAACTGGGCTATATTTCATGAGAATTACATGGGGAGCTTCAGAAGAATGCAGATTCCTGAGACTTACTTAAAACTCCTAAACTCAGGGGCACCTGGGTGGCTCAGTTGGTTAAGTTTCTGACTCTTGATTTTGGCTCAGGTCATGATCTCATGGTTTGAGCCCCTCATTGGACTCTGTGCTGGCAATGTAGAGCCTCTGTGGGATTCTCTCTCTCTCCCTCTCTCTCTGCCTCTTCCCTACTCGCACATACACTCTCTGTCTCTCTCCCTCTCCCTCTCTCTCTTTCCCAAAATAGATGAATAAGCTTAACAAAAAAAAACCAAAAAGCAAAAACAAAAAATCAAAAAAACAAAACAAAACACTCCTAAACTCATAACTTCCACTGGACTGGATGATCTTAAAAGTTTTTATGTTTCTGAAAATTTTGAGCTTTCCCTATGGTAGCAAATTATTCCTCTTTCATCTTTTAAATTCCATCATGATTCAACAAGAAGATAAACTTCATTATGAGAAATAAATTTACAAAGAAAAACTATATCAACATGTTAAAAAGTGCTTGATTATAATGGTTTATTTTTCACATAAAACTTTTATCAAGTAAAAGGAGACACAAGTATTAAATGGTATATATACTACCTTAGGTCATAGGATTTTTTTTTTCTTAATTAAAGAAAGTCATAAAATGTTAGGTTGAATTCTTAATCGAAATTGCTCCCATGTGCTTGTAACATCTACCATTGGGCTGAGTGTTTATACGTCCAGTATTCATGGACTTACTGAATCAGAAGGTACATTTTTTTTCCCCCAGAACACTGCTTCAATTATTAAAAGTCATTTCTCTGAAAAAGTACTGTAGCTGCCAACATGTACTTTATGATTTACTTTTTAAGAAATTAAAATGCCTTTTTCATAAAATGAGGTTTTAGAATATACTGATCCTTTATATTAGAATTATGTTCTTGCTAAGAGAGGTGAAACATTTAACTTGAAATGTATCTTATCTTTATGATGTGTCAACACAGTATTTACTGATCCATTTTTATTAGCCTCTTTTCCAAGCAGCTGCTCTTGAGATTATAGATTAAGAATAAAGAGGAAATATAACTTGTCTGCAATGACAAAACGAGAGGAGAGTGAACACAATGGAGATATTTCAGTCCAATTCCATTCATTATTTGTTTTTTTCTACATAAAGGATCACTCAGAATAAGCCGAAAGTGAGAGACAGTTATTTGAATAGTGTGGGAACCTTTTTAGCCAAATGTTTTATGGTTAAGAAATACACAGTTTAGGGAATAGGCATAGGAATGTTACACCTAAATGTAATAGACAGTGAACTTATCAGGAGATTCAAGTTCTATTGTCTTTTATTTTTGCAAAATGGAGTATTAGGGGTTGGCAATGGACTCTGGAACCTCTGATGAGGTTTCCTGGTAGTGCTGTACTATGTGAATGAACTAGGAAGACAGAAGAAAGGAAGGCAACTTTTACATCCAGGATGGGTAGGTAGGAAAGGATCCTCCGTAAAATGGCTTTAGCTTGTTCCTAGGTCAAGAGCATGCTTCCTTTAAACCCGTTGGGTCATTCACCCTATAAATGTTGAATTTTCTCACTTTCTTTTCCTCCATTTGTTCTCCTACTTATTTATTTTCAAATTCAGTCAACTTGTAAAGTTTCTATTGTGTCCATTATTGAGACTATCTTAACTGGTGATATCATTGCATGGCTACTCAGAAAACTGACTCTATGAATCTACAGACATGTGATAAGTGAATTAAAATTTTAATATAGGCATGTTTCCAACGTGGGTTAAATTTTTTAGTAGCTCATCTGAAAGGAGATTTTTTTTTGAGACTTCTTCTGATATTTCAACAGAGATTAATCAACAGAAGTTAAAGCAGATTGTGATTTAGCTGCAGAAGGGAAAATCTAAAGCAATTCTAACCTTCACCTACTGGTTCAAAGGCTGAGGGGGCTTTGAAATAAAAATTTGTTTTTCTAAGGTAAGCTGTAAATATTTAGATCTAAAGATGTGAAAAGTCTTTTCCAGATGTATTTTAAGAATAAAGCAACACTCCTTTGAGAGAAGCCGTTTACAATTGCACCTAGCTTCAAAATGAGAAAATGAGCACTAAGTTAAGTGATTTGGTTCAAGGTTACAAAAACCTTGCCTAAGTAAGGGCCTAACTCCCTACTGGTAATAAGGAGCATAAATTTTGCAGCTTTTTTATTCCAACATGAGGTCTCGGAACCCTGGAGTCAGGAAGTTGACAAATTACTTATTTCACAAAGATTTACTAAGTATCCCTCAGGTGTCTCTGCTGGCCATACACGGAGATCAAGGTCAGAGAAATGTGAGGGGCCTTTGCAGGTACGTTCTTCTCTACTTGGGAGAAGCAGAAATTAATATGCAAAAAAAAGCCCATTACTTAATGATAATTGTGGCAAGTGTCACGTAGAAGACAATCAAGTAGTTATGAGTATCTGTTACAGAAGTCCTGCTCTAGTCTGATGAATCCAGAAAGACGTAATGAGGCCACGATGTCTGAATCCAGGTCTAAAAAGAAGCCATTTGGGGGCCTGCTGGGCACTCCAGTTAGAAGGAACAGCAGGAAGTTTTCCAGGCAGGAAAGAAAAGGAACAGGGCCAAGCGTGAGGAAATGGAAGCAGGCCAGCATATTGAAGAAGCAACTGGAACCAAGACCTATCGTTTGAAGTTAGCCAGAAGTAAGACTTTCAGACAGCTTCTGCATCCCTGGGGGCACTGGGTTAGCTGGATATGTGAGCAGAAGGCGGGGAGTTTGTTGAGGGGTCACTGAAGTTTTGTAAGAAAGAAATTCATACTGGGAAAAAGTAGGCATACGTTCCACTTTATTTATTTATGTTTATTTTATTTTATTATATTATTTTTTAATTTAACTTTTTAATTTCCGTATAGTTAACATACAGTCATATTAGTGTCAGGTATACACTTTAGGGATTTAACAGGTCTTACAGTACTCAGAGCTCACCACGCTGAGTGCACGCTTAATCGCCTTCACCTATTTCACCCCACCTCCTCTCTGGTAATCACCAGTTCTCTAATTTTTAGAGTTTTTGTTTGTCTTTCTTTTGTTTCTTATAACCCACATATTAGTGAAATCATATGGATTTGCCTTTCTCTGGCTGACTTATTTTACTAAGAATTATACCCTCAAGATCCACCCATGTCGTTGCAAATAACATGCCACTTTATAGACAGCATTTTAGTTAAATTTCAAAGCATAATAAAGTAGGTTTTATCCCCTTTATTTCACATACAAAGAAACTGGGCTCAGAAAGTGTAAATAATTTGTATAAAATTCCAGCAGACTAGCTCAAAAGCTGGCACTTGACTAATTTTTCTTAAGACTCTCCCTTCAAAACAAAACAAAACAAAAAACTATCAAGGAAATAGCATCATCAGCTTTACCAACACCACCACTCTGGAATCATAGACTTCTGTCTGGCCAAATAACAGAGCCATTTACCTCAGGACAGGAACTAACCACTGAGGTCATGCGCCTTCCTTCAGTTCACAGATGAGGAAACTGGAGACAAATGTTGCAGAATAATACTCCTAACACACCCAAGGCCATGACGATGTGAGTTATTGGAAGAGACTGGGTTTATCATGAAAGGCCACAGTGCTTTTCACCTTACAACCCCAGGCTACAACCATGTTTCTGCAGCAGACTCAAAGGTTAGTGCCTAAGAGAACCACTGTACATCTAATACTTTGACAGACTGAGGCCGCCATATTTACTGAAAGAAGTCATCTTGAGGGGCCCCTGGGTGGCTCGGTTGGTTAAGCATCTGACTTTGGCTCAGGTCATGATCTCGCATTTTGTGGGTTCCAGCCCTGTATCAGTCTCTGTGCTGACAGCTCAGAGCCTGGAGCCTGCTTCAGATTCTATGTCTCCCTCTGGCTCTCACTACCTCCCCAACTCGTGCTCTCTCTCTCTTTCTCAAAAATAAATAAATGTTAAAAAAATTAAAAAAAAAAGAAGTCATCTTGAACTTTAGAGGCAAAAACCTCATTTTATCCTCCTCCTTGATAATATCTGTTTTTGTTTCATCTACATAATTAGAAATCCTTCTGTGTGAATAAACCAAGAAAATTTATTTTCTATCATCCCAGAGAGATAAGCCACCTTGCTCTCAATTCCAAAACTTTTCTGGAAACTTTGGGAGTTTCTGGGAATTGGATAACTATTCTGATACTGTAGAATAGAAAACCTTTGAGGTGGGTGGAATAGGAGAAAAAGCCAACTCAAAATTGGTTTTTAATGTTTTTAGATTTTTCAGGAAACCAAAACAGGGGCACAGTTTGCCTATGCCAAATTGTTTTCAGAATGGATGAATCTGTATATGTTCATAAAGAACATTCTGTTCAAAATGGGTAAATGCAAATTAATTGGGCTTTTAACATTAAAAATGAATGCTAGGGAGCAGGTATCTTAAGAGAAACAGTTCTGAAAAATCAAGTGTCAATCATATTTAGTTAGGTTCTCCACTAGAGGGCAAGAAGGACATTTCGACACAACAGATGCCTTAATGACAGGCTGGCATTTGAGACCAGGCATGTTTCACGTTATCTAATCGCCAGTGTTCATTCTTAAAATGTACTTAGTGTAATCACGAACAGTTGACTTTTAAATTTCTTCCAGGAAATCAAGAACAATCAATTCTTATGCCTCTGTCTCTGAGCTCATTTGTTGTCATCTATAGCTGAATTTTTTCATTGTAACCTTTTTAATAAAATCATTTTAAAAATTAAGAACTTACTAATTCATAAGAACTGTGCAGTAGGAGGCAGGCTGGATGGCAATTTTAGTGAGGAAAGGTACACTTGGAGAAAGATGATTTTTAAAGCTCTTATAAAAAACACACTGGCTCCTTAGAATCTATTGACCATACTTGTGTTTTATAGGCATAAAGAAAATAAACTGCCATCAAGTTGCACCTTGTTCAGGTAGAGGCACAAAGGAAAAATGAGTTCCTTGTATATCAGAGCACTCAGCTGCCACCTTCCTCTTCCCCAGTGCATGGTATCTAGAGCTGTTTCCTTGGAAACAGAGCTTGAGACAAGGGTTCAGGTGTTTGTGATTTACTGAGGTTGTGCTATTTCCTGTAAAAGAGAGAGTGAATCCTCATTGAGAAGGACAAGTAGCAGAGCAAATGTGTTCTCAGGTAGAGGTGAGCCTTGGCCTAACTCATAGGGAGGGTAGCATAGATTGCAAAGTTATCCGCCCTTGTGGAAAAGGTGCTGAACTTTGATCCCCACTGTCAGTCAATCTTTGGTTGTGGACCATGATGTGGGAGAGTGTCAAGAAACTCAGCTGAGGGCTAAGGGCTGGTATCCTCAACTGAGGGCAATGGTCTATAGAAGGAGGCAGCTGTGGGCCCTGAAATATGATAAAAACCCTTGTGGAGGCATTCATCTTTGTAAACCGAGTTTTTATAAATTGAGTCTACATACACACACACACACACACACACACACACATACATATATATGTTTACCTTTGAGCACAGTTGTTTGTCTAAACTTCCTTTAATGCTATGACTTATTTTTCAAATGTCTTTTGTATGAGGTGGATCCACATCCAACAGTTCTTGACCTACAAGAACATCAATTTTATCAGTTTGATATGGTTCAACCTACTTTTTTGTCTCATTGCTTTAATTTATTTCATTATTCTTTTACTCAATGTAACAAAAACCACATATACCATGTGGTATGTGCATCGTGGAGGAGTCTCTTATTTTGAAACTTCAGGGAAGAATGTTCCTATGTGGCTTCATCTTGCTTAATGTGATCACTGTTTTACTCCTTTCACTAAAATATAAGCAGAACATTTTTTCAGATTTTTCAATTTGTTGAAGTTTACCCACGTGTGACTGATTCAATACAACTCAGAACATTTCCTTTACAGCTATCAAATAATAGTACCCATTTGCCCTCAATAAGCCTTATGTTCCGTATGTTCTGTGAATCAAGTAGAAACCTTTTGTGGAAGGAAGATATGACCATGGGGTTGGACCCTTCTTCAGGTTGTTTAAAAATATTTACTTAGCTCCCATTGGTCATTGAAACACTATCTTAGTTCTATTGAAGCATTAAAATGAAGCATAAAGTCTCTCCTTTGCCCTCAAAGAATCAGAGGTCAAACACTAATCTCAATACTTTGTATTATTAAGAATATATACTTACGATGGTCAGATCTTCTTGTCCATTGAGTTTTTTTTTTTTTACTAGTATATACTGTATTTTCTTGTCTCTTATAATTTTTTTCTTAAGGTCATCCATTTATAAATATAACATTGCTATTCCAGTTTTATTTTGTCTCATTTTGGATAGATAAATCTTTTCCTCTTATTTTCAATTTTTATACGTTTTCTTGTGTGTGTGTATTTTTTATTGACCAAATATTCTCTGGTCTTGATTTTTAATTGTGCCTATAGAGATTTCTCTTAATGTATGAGATTATCTCACTACATGACCTTAATATTGTCATATTATTTTACATTTTCCATTACTACAATTTCTTTTCTCTCCAGCTTTCCACCCAAGAGATTTGGTTTTAGTTTACTAGTTTAAAAGTGATTCATTCTATTTTGTTGTTATGATTGCCCTTAACTTAGGGTCCACATTCATGTTCATATATCCTTATTAATATCTAAATCTTCTAGTAAGACAAGTCTCATCTTGCCCCTTCCATTACCTCTCATCATGTTGATATATTTCATTCTCAGTTTTTATTTCTGCCATTTTATGGTTATAATTTCTGTCTTTTACATGGTCTTTCTTTTTTCTATTTTCTTTTTTTAATGGCAAAACCATACTCAGAGTGCTTTATTACCCTACCTTCCTGAATTTCCTACTTCACCCTCCTGCATTTGTTTCTCTTCTTGATCTAAGAAGGCCTTTAAAGCAGTCCTTATTTGGCAAATATTCTGAAGCTTCGTATGCCTGAGAATGCATTTTATGCTTCAAAATTTCAATAACATTTTAACAGTTTATCAAACTGTAGGTGATAAAAATATTAGACAAATATGTAGTATTATAAGCATTTTTATCCTAATTTGTAAAAGATCTCACTCTTTGGAATGGCTAAAACCTACTAACATAACATAACTAAACATAGGGGTCTTCTGTGGACTTCTAACTTAGTAAATACCACATCCATTATGGTTTGAAGTTTGAATAAAAACTACCATGGCTGTTAGGATGTGCTTTTGCCGGGAAGATAGCAAGGAGTAAAAGAAGGCAGATTCTCCAGGGATGAGATTTTAGAGATGAGATTCTCCAGGGACGAGGGCTGCCTCCAGTATGTAGCCTGTCTGCCCCACTTCCTTGGAGGTGGACTCCATTCCTCCATCTTTATACACACTGCTTCACACTACATTTCAGGAATGACAGGAGCCCCTCCTAACACTCTTACCTTGTCTTCCATACACCTTGAAACTGTCACTACACTCACTGCCTAGCCCCCCATCTTGCCCCACCTACATCCTGCAGTGCCTATTGTAACTTGGTCTTAGATTGCAGCCATTCCTGACATATTCTGACAGGCTTGCTTTCCCGATCTTAAGTCATACAGTCCTCAGCTCATTTGCTCTCTTCCTCTTCAACCTCTCCTCCTTACATTCTCAAAGATGCTGCTGGGAGTGGAGTGTTAGGGGAGAGCAGAATGGGGTCTGGTAGGGGGGTGTTTGGAAGTCGGGGAGAACACAGTTTGACCCCATCATGTTTGTGCCTGTTCCTCCTAAGAAACACTTTTCCAAATTTTTGTAATACATCGATTGACATCTGTTGACATACTCCTGGGTCCTGGGATAGGTTTCTTGCAACTTGGGAATAACTAGTTGCAAATTAGGAACAGCTGGAATTGGACTGAAAAATATTTATGAGGCTGAATCTTAATACCGAGCTGTATTTTTTATTTGTCCCATTGGAATATAATAGCTAATAGCCCTTATGTTCTATGGAAAAGAAAGAACAGGGGAGAAAAATATTCCACCAACATTATCTTTTGTGAAGAAAGAGTCTTTTGGTTTATGATTGTATTAGAATTAGTATGATATCAACAACAATTGAAAGCAATGTTTTGCTTGTAGTACTAAGCAAATAATTGTGCCCTTGAAGGAAAGACAGAGAACAAATATGCTTCCTTGTCAATTCCAATTTCAGTTTCCCAAATTTGAATCCCGAATTTGAATGGTGTTGGAATATAGATGTTGTTCCATTTTCATTACAACCTGGAAGCTGTGCAATGAAAAAAGTGAATGGTGTAGTTCAACCCCTTAGGGAAGTCATTTTCTAGTTGAGAAAGAAGGAAGTCTAGATGAAAAATGTGAATAAACACAGGGATGTGGTATTTGTTTTCAAAACAGGCTGAACACAGAGTAGATGAGAAAAAAAAATTCCATTAAACTGCCCTTTAGAAAGTGGTCTTTAGAGGAAGGAATTCTAACTGTCCCAAGTCTATCCCTCCTGGGATGGAAGAGAAAAGGCAAACAATAAAAATAGTTTAATTTGGAAATTTTCAACCATATCTAAAAAGACTTATTACAAAGATCAGAGCAGAAAATTCCTGTTTTCTTACTGGTATTAGATTTACTGGTACTTAGACCCCACAATAATGATATTAATGATCAACACTCAATAGGAAGTTTTCTCTGGGTTTATAAAACAATGAAAATATACCAAATGCCAACTGAGTATATGACAATACTCAGGGAATACACAGAGGAATGTTGTGAAACTTTGTAGTATTTATAAACGTTCATACATACAAGGAGAAAGTAGCACAGTTAAGAACTGATATTAAGGATTCCAGATAAGATTCTTTTTTAGTTTTAATTTTTAATGTTTATTTATTTTTGAGAGAGAGAGAGAGAGAGAAGGAGGGAGAGGGAGAGAGAGAGCACAAGCAGGGAGGGGCAGAGAGAGAGGGAGAGGGAGAATCTGACAGTGCGGAGACAGATGCGGGGCTCAATCCCGAGAACTGCAAGATCATGACGTGAGCTGAAATCAAGAGCTGGACGCTTAACCAACTGAGTCATCCAGGTGCCCCTTCCAGTTGAGATTCTGTGGAGAGTTCATTTTTACCATTGACGGAGGTACAGCTTCTAGCTCAGCTGTGGCTCAGTGCGGGAGATTCCAAGAAAGAAGCACTTTTTTTTTTTTTTTTCTGAGACAACATCATTTATCCATCAACAGAGTTCCTTTTATGTGTCACAGACTCACTGAGTTATCTGAGTAGAGGAGGTACCAGAACTCATCTAGTTAGGGCCCAGAGTTTAAAGATGAGGAAACCAAGGCCCAGAGCCAAAGTGATGTTCCCTAAGTCACACAAGGAGTTAGTGGCATAGGAAAAAAAAAAATTAAAGATTTTATTTTTGAGTAATCTCTACACCAGCATGGGACTTGAACTTACTACCCCAAGATCAAGAGTCACATGCTCTACCAGCTGAGCCAGCCAGTCACCCCTGGCATGGGAAAATTTTTAATACTTTTGGGCATCACCAAAAAAGAGATGCTGCATCTTTAAATTCTAAAAATAAATATTTAAATTACTGATATGCTGTAGGTAATTTTTCAGGCTAGTGCAGAAGAGCTCTTTAAGACATATGGGTAGGAGTAGTATATTTCTCCCTGTCATTGAGAGCAGGTTTTTCCTCATAGCACATGTCATAAACTGCCCTCAGTAACAGAAAACTTGGATCACTCCCATGTTTTGTTTAAGGCATAGACTTTTTAAAAAATTTTTTAATGTTTATTTATTTTTGAGAGAGAAAGACAAAGCGTGAGTGGGGGGAGGGGCGGAGAGAGAGGGAGACACGGAATCCAAAGCAGGCTCCAGGCTCTGAGCTGTCAGCACAGAGCCCAGTGTGGGGCTTGAACCCATGAACCACGAGATCATGATCTGAGCTCAACCAACCACGCTCAACCAACTGAGCCACGCAGATGCCAAAGGCATAGACTCGAGCAATAAGGCGGATCCAGTGTTTGGTATACAACTGCTAGGGTATGATGGGTCCTACCCTCCGGCAGCTCGAAGTCTTTATGGGAAATAAGACAAACCCATATTTCGTACTCTTCATTCCCTTACCAAGCATTTTGAATGACTTCCACCTTTATGTCGTAAGTGGAGGTGGTGCCTGAGAAGAAGTTTGCAAGACATTTAAGCAGTTCAAGAGAAACTAGAAATACAAACCTGCAGGTAGAGTTGGTAGCCTCAAACACAACTAAATTCATTTCCTTTTTGGGCAAAAGAATTGTGAGTGTTAGGGTGCCTGAGTGGCTCAGTCGGTTAAGTGTCCTACTTTGGATCACGTCATGATCTCAAAGTTCATGGGTTCGAGCCCCACATAAGTCTCTGTGTTGACAGCTCACAGCCTGGAGCCTGCTTTGGATTCTGTGTCTTCCTCTCTCTCTCTGCCCCTCCTCTGCTCATGCTCTTTCTCTCTCTGTCACTCAAAAATAAATAAACATTAAAAAAAAATAAGAAAAAATTTAAAGAAAAAATTGTGAGGGTCAAATAGAACACATGTGCATGATAGTTCCAGCTCAGAATTCCCTTGACTTGCAAAATTTCATACAAATGAGTTCTTTAGGAATGCAGTAAATGCATCCTGATTCTTCACTAATTCAGAATTCTTTAATTTTGCAAGTCAGAAAATCCTCTTTTCCATAGCCATCTCATTCATTCTTTCTTTCCTTAATTTATTTACCCAGTAATCATTTGCTTGTACTCTGTGCTGAGCAGGTCCTGTGCCAAGTGTAAAGGTCCTAAAACTGAATGACACAATCCACGTGATGCCCAAAGGCTTACACTTTCATAATGACAGCATTATATACCTATGAAATACACGATTTGCTGTAGGTATTGCTAAAATAGTTTCTCACATCTATTTTGAGGGATGTTCTTCAGACGGTTACACTGTAACTTGAGTGGTTCACAAGTCTACACCAGGAAACGGAAGTGGAAGTTACCGTTTACCAAAGATGAACGGAGTGAAGGAGATTTAGGAGAAGATATAGCTCAGCTAAGAAGCAATCTCAAAGGACTGAATTCTGAATAGCATTTGTAGCATTCTTGCCAATTTTAAAATGTTAACGTTTCTCACAAATCTTCCTCTGCTTCATAATTTCTGGTAGCCAAGAAAACCACCTTCATCTTCATGTGGGAGGCCACCAAAGTTAGAGCTTTGAATTCCATTTCTCATGTGGAGTCAAGACTTAAAGAAGTGGTTTAACCACATTTTGCATGTTTTCTTTTTTTCTGGTTGTCGGGGTTCTGATTTCTTCAGTTGGTTTGAGCTCATATCTGTCTTTGTTAGAGAAGTTCGTGTTACCTTGGGAGAAGAAGTGACGTTTATGAGAAAGCCCCACACTGGTGACAAACACTTCATAAGGCTTTATATTAGTGTGGTGGCAGCTGGGATCAAGAGTGTAATAAAAATCAACTGAATATTGTATTCAAATACCACTTGTTGATTATCCCACAGTAGTGAGTGAGCAAAGGTCCAATTAATCTGTGATACAATATCCAGGACATGAGTTTGCATCCAGGATAAAAGTATGTTGTGTCTCATTTCACCTGAGCTTTCTATCTCACTCATCCTTCTATGCTGAATAATGCTCTGATGATAAAATTACTAACTTTTCAGTTTCTTTTTGAGGCATAATAGTAATATGCTTTCCAGAACGCTTAGCACGAAATAAACAGTCTTGAATGACTCTGTCCTTCACCATACACCTACTCACTGCATAGCAAGCCACTCACCTATGTAGAATTTATTTTGTTTTATTTTTTAAGTAGGTTCTATGCCCAACACGGGGCTCAAACTCATGACCCTGAGATCAAGAGTCACTCATTCTACCGACTGAGCTAGCCCAGGTACCCCTGTAGAATTTATTTTAATGGTTTAGCTTCATTGTTACCATTCTTATTGTGAGAAGATTTTCACACAATATTTTATTGTCCTCTGCATTTAGCATCTCTAGCCCTCATGCGGTACACAGTCTCTCTATTCAGCAGAGATATCAACGCTCAACATTAATTTTCTCCAAGGCTTCTCAGTGTGTCTTCCCTAATCAGTAGGGAAGTCATATCAACGTGTCTACCTGATGCTTCTTCACTCATCCTGGGGCATAGGGGGTCTAGAGTTACCCAGGAAAATCTTGAGTCTGTTCCACACTGTAAGGCAATGCTTTAATATAAACCTTCTTTATTCTCTCTCTTGGATTATGTAAATGTTCCAAGCCCCCCAACCTCTCACTCCACTTCCACAACCTTCCATATTTTGTACATCAGTCACAATGACTTTCTTTCTTTCTCTCTTTCTCTTTCTTTCTTTCTTTCTTTCTTTCTTTCTTTCTTTCTTTCTTTCT